>NW_010546332.1:0-33960 GCF_000687285.1 Phaethon lepturus | reverse complement strand
GAAGGGCGCAGAAGGCTCCACAGAGAGCCGCTACGCAGGGAGCTTCCACAGCCTGCCAGGAGTGAAGGGCACAGGCAAAGGCAGGGCTGAAATATCTGTCCAACGTGACTCAGAAGAGACCCCATGTAGCCAGCTTCTGTTTATTTGTATGCTAGTCCTCAAACTAGTCAGTATTTTTCAAAAAAGTTATATGATGACAAAGCCTTGAAATATAGTCGTTTGGTGACATCAGAGCGGTGAGATATGGCTCCTTGCCATTGCTGTCCAGATGATTTGTGCTTTTCATTACAACAATATGATAATAAAATCAGAGTCCGGAGAAGGAAAATGACAGACAAAAGCAGACGCTTGCCAGTAGTGTGGTATAACAAAGTCCCTTGCTCTGTCTGGAAATGCAAGCCTTTTACATCAGTAGAAAGCTATTTAGTTCATTCTCATTACATTTATTGGTAGGGTGACTTTATATAGGTTTGACACAATGATTTGGTAAACCTGGCCACTGCATTTCTCTCAATGTCTTTTTTTCAAACACTGAAATGGCCCATCAGGCAGTAAACCTGGCTTTAGCGGTCAACTTCAGCAATTAGTGGGAGAAAATAGCCAGAAGATGCTGAGGTCTGCAAAGCAACCCCTTTGTCTATTTTTAATCACACCTTTCTGGGATGACACTGAAAATTTGAGAATGTGCTACCAGCGAATTCAAGCTCCAGCACTTTTCTCAGTATGTGTTAGGAACTATACTAGCGAAAAAGAAAAAAACAATACTGCATGATTAACTGGTTTGGGTAGAGGGGAGAGGCTTGACCTTGGTTTAAAGCAGAATAGTAAAAAAATTAAATTAGAAAAGGATTAATTTTTTTTTGTAGTGGAAAAAAGATGATGTCCAACTCACAGCAATTTGTCACATTCATTTGCAGGAAAGATACAGGAATGAGAATCATAGTAAGGGTAAAACTGCAAGGAGGGTCAGATAGTGCTTGGGAGGGATGTTTAATGAAAGAGGGTATCTTCAGAGGCAGAAACAGAAGACAAACATCTTGGGTAAACATTTGTAACGCAGTAATGTAATAACCAGTGCTCAGGAGTCTGCCAGGGGCAGGGTGCCCATGGTTTTATACTGCACATGATGGAAACACACCTCAGTATGGCATGAGTATGAGTTACGGAGGGTAGAGCTGTCTGCTTTTGTGCTAAATCTCCTGTGGCTTTTTAAGTGGACAGCAGCAGTTTCTCCCTCCACAAGGGGATCCTCAGGGGATGGGGACCCAAGCCTTTGACACAGAAGATGAAACAAGACCGTGCCGTGCTGCAGCATGGCTGGACCAACAGAGCTGCTCTAACTCCACGGCTCTCCAGCCCCCAGCAAGGTTGTGCTCCAGAGAGCAGTGAGATGGTTCAGCCTCACCTCGCCCCAGCCACAAGCTTGAGCTCTTTTTTCATCCAAGCTCTTCCCACTTGTTGCTTTTCTTGCTCACTAGTCCATGGCTGTTCCCAGACCTCGAAGGACTGAGCCTGCAATATATTTCTCAGTAGGGCCTGACTTTTCAAAAAATTGTCAGATGGTATTTTTAGCTCCACATCTGTCACTACACTGCATTTTAGTTGACATGGCATTTTTCAGACTGATTTCAGTAGCTGCCTGACAGCTTTGAAATTATTGACATTTGTTTCAACAGGAAAGCCTGCACTTGTGAGAAGAAATAGCTTTTCTGATTGGTATCCTGACAAGAGCAACAGAGCTGCCAGCTATGCCATCTGAGAGAGGAAACATGCACCTGAGCGTGGACCACAGCAAGATCTTCTAGAGCTCCCAGAGATACTGCGGCAGTAACCCAGAAGAACCTCCAGGATACTCAGAAGCAATAAGTGAGCTGAATTAATGCTGGACGATTTCTTGCTGAATGTTAAATGTCCCATGTAATTTAACGTTCAGCGTGTTGTCATTTTACGGCTTGACAAAGGAAAGCAGGGAGAAGCATCGTGTTTTGCTGTAAGGTGGGGTATGTTACTGATTTCGTTTAAACAGCTATTTGTACCTTAAGGAAAGCAGAGATTATCTGCTATTAAAGACTATGAAGCACCAGATAGATAGAAAATGAGGACAGGTGAGTGCTCCTAACGTGTTAAGCATTATAGGGCAAATTGCTATACATAGTGTGCCTGTACATTTTCTGTGGGTGTCAATTACATGCACAGAGTATATATTCTCATTAGATAATTGTGGTTAATAAGTGTCCATCTGAATACACTAATGGCCACATGATTGCACAAGTGCTGAGTTTTGCAAGCAGATTTTGCTTCTGGCTCTTTATTCAAATAAGAAGGAAGGAAAAAAGTATACAGTAGACTTTTGTTGTAAAATAGGGGATGAATCTGAAAATAAATATTGCTCATGCACCATTTCTCAATACTTCAGTTTACAAATCAGATAAACAACCTGAAATCTATTAAAAAACCCCCAAAAACTATGTCTCAGAAAGTAATTTCCCATATTAGAATCAGACTAACACAATAGTTTCCATTTACAACTACATATGCAGTCAAAGCTTTATCATTTTCTTACAGTTTTGCAAACTAACTCATGACTGTTTCAGAAATATCCTTGTCTTTGCTGTATTTACAGAAGACTATAATGAGTTTAAAACCACTATTTAAAAACTGAAACACATGGGTTTTTTTCAGAATTCTAGAACTAGGAGGTTGTTAAAACTACAGCATTGGTTTTTGGGTTTTTTTTTTTCTTCATTGCATCTCTGTGTAGTAAGGCCTCTTGCTTATTAAACATCATGACTAAATGCAGCTGTGTTTCTTTTTTTAAACTACAACTCTCACAGTAGCAGCTAGACTAAGAACATGTGAAACTCTTTCATTAGACAAAAAATCCTCGTTTACTTTTAATTCATACTTAGAAAATTTAGCAATTTCTTTATAGTCTTAGCAGCTCATAGAAAGGAAGAAAACTATAGCATACATTCAGGTATTTTCCAAGTTATTTTTATAAAGATATAGAAAAAGTAGCAGATTAGTTACTGGCCATGAAATGCAGCTGACTGAATGGAGTTTGTGTACATGCTAACAATCATTAATGCCTGTTGAATGATAGGGCATACATGTATAATCCACTTTTTTATATACAGAAAAGAACAAGCTAACACAACATAGGCTAATGAGTACTTCAAGTTTTTCATCATCCTGGTTAATCTTGTCTTGATCCCTGTTCTTCTGCTTAAAATGTCCCAGGCACATTCCACCTAAAGCTCTTCTAATAGAAAACATCAGCTTAGGGCAGTGAATGAAAGACAATGTCTCATTGGCCCTGGTAGAGTTCCTTTACTTTCATTTTTCAACAAATGCTTGATTTCCATATATATTTTGTGTACATATATCTTAGACTCCGAGCATAGCTGATAGCTATTCATGATGCATTTTCAAAACACTTCTGTTATCCTTGCATTATGGAATTTTACAGAAAGTAAACCACACTGCAGAATTAACAGAGAATGTAATCCCTGCCATGGAGGTCTGCAGGATGCTTCAAAAAACACTGGCAGGACCTTGCACTCTCCTTTGAATGCTCCAGTTTCTATTTATTTATATAGCAGTGCAGTGCTTCTGTATACTGTATTCTCTAAGTTTTCCAAATACTCTTTAAAACATTATAGAGTCATCGTTTTCTAAGTATTTTAAAGTTATTATATGCACTCTGCTCATTTTCAGATGAAACACAAACTCCTTAATTTTTGGTGAAGAATTCTTTTGTCATGCCACAGTCCACCCAGAATAAGGGGCAATGACTCACTACGGTGTCCAAGAGCTGGACAAACTTATACAGTTTAAATCCTTCATTCTCTTTGACGTTCTTGGGGAGTAAATTAGCATCCATCTTTTTGGAGGGTGACTGGCAGCCCTCTCTCACCCCTAGCCCTGGAGGATGGACCCCAAATATGCCCATCTCTGTGCTAGCCTGCAAGTTTCTGCCCATCACTCTGCCTGGAAGCAGCAGGTTGGGAGCAGCTAATTTTACAGCCTCAGGTCCTTTCTATCATCTGTGCATGCCCAGGGTGGCTTTACAGTTTAGCTCTAAGGCAGCTAAATTGTCAACCTGTGGCAAGCTTGTCTTCTTGAGAAGTGCAGGATCTGGAGGGGGTACCACTTTACCCACTGTCAACATGCAACTCCTCTGTCATTGAGGCTTGTCAGCACACAAAAAAAGCACCACCAAACCCAACCAGCTCTGGTGGGAGCAGGCAGCAAAGATGGCCAGTGGGCTCCTAGGACCTCTGGAGTCAGCAGCACTTTTATCTCTGATTTCAGCATGATCAGGATTTCAGTCACCAACTGAATTAGGCTGTAGGAACTGGAGTTAGCTCCGAAGCACCTCCAATACTTGCAACTTTTTTTTTTAACATAATCTTCTGACATACACTCTCTTGACCTGGAGAAAAGCATTATCCAGACAGCCAGCTCTGCGGTGTGCCAGGATGCTTGGAGGTGCTGCAGTCCAGCCCCGCTTTGCTGCATGTGTACTTGCAGCAGAAAACTTGGCTGGAGGTGGTAAGACTGCAAGCAAACATCATCTCCTCATCCCAGCGCAGCATCCACACATCCACTTGCCCGGACTTGTAAAAAACCTCCACAGGCTTAATTTGTATTGGAGCATGATTGAGAAATAAAAACACCAGGAAGCTCTCTGCTCCTTGTTAGAGCCCACCAAAACTAACCTTCCTCCTATGCTTCAAGCCGATCCTTATTAGTGGCCTATTAATACCTGAAATGTGAAAGCTTGACTTAATGCCCTGCTATAATCTCTCTGACTCTCTCTTCCCCAAACCAGTCCAGGTACCTATGCTTTGAGCTTTTCTTTTTTAAGCTACATTATGTTAAAATATCCTCTACAGAAAAGTAAATATTTCTAGGCAGAAAGTTAACTACAATGTACAACTAAGATTTCTTTTAAAAAGAAAAAGATTTCTTTTATTCACAGCTTAGTAGGTTTAATTCCACATTGCTATTCATCTCTGATGTGTGCCTCATTGATAAAAATATTATCTTTATAGACATATGGCAGTAAAAATTGGATGAAGACAAAGTATGATATTGGTATAAACATGAGAGAAAAAAAAAGAAAA
This sequence comes from Phaethon lepturus, assembly GCF_000687285.1. Taxonomy (NCBI): domain Eukaryota; kingdom Metazoa; phylum Chordata; class Aves; order Phaethontiformes; family Phaethontidae; genus Phaethon; species Phaethon lepturus. Next base: position 28,831 of record NW_010546332.1, on the reverse strand, counting down.
TGAGGTACTGAGGAGAGACACAGCTTCATGCATTAGAAAAACATAAGAAAATAAGATGAGAGGAATGGTTTTATCTAATGAATTTAGAAACGTTTGTTATTAAAATGCTTAGATGAAAATATGTGACTTGGAAAAAATTAGGAATCACTGTAATCATATAGAAAATGCTGTTTAATTGTATCAGCAGCTTTCTCCAGCTAGCTAGTAATGAAGGGTAAAGTATATCCCAACTACTACCAATGTATTGTTAGTCTGTTTTACAAATTTAACAATTTAATTGCACAGTTCTGGGTTAGATTGTCTCTTTTTAAAAATAATGACATCCAAGGTGAGAACAAAACAAAACATTTTAGGTTGTTAAATTAGTCACCGGGGGAAAAATTATAAGGTCTCCCAAATACAACTGAGGTACAGAAAAATTACAGGAAAGACTAACAAAGAAATCCATCTCCTTAATGATGGCAGCCACTTTCACATTCAGTGGCCTCACCGCATGAGTACCACTGCGTCAGGTAAACCCTTCAGCATTTTTAGGTCAGTGGAGCTCAGCGTTATTGATGTCTGATGTCTACAGCAGCTTTCTGTCCCTTCCCCTGTCAAATTCAGGTTTCTATTAAAGCATTCAAACCTGCCACTCACTGGAGGTCTGATTCGTGTGAGAACCACCAGATTGCAACTGTGTGATGTTGAAAATAACAACCCACTCTGGAAACACCGTCCTTTTCATGGAGAAAACCCAATCAAGTTCAGAATGCCGCAAGGGTATCAGAGAAGTCCTGCAATCCTTACAATAGATGGGAGTTTTATGGCTGACTGCTGCAAGACTGGGATTTCATCTAGTAGCTGGACTGCAGAATCCCTTCCCATAGCCAGCGTGCCACAACTTGAAATACTGTAATTTCCCATGTAAAAGACAGATCTTAGCTTGGTACCTCTTTTATCCCCTTCTAAATTGAAACTCTTGCAGTCAATGAAACTTGCTCATTTTCCATGTCATAGACCAGCAATTGATCTATAGGTTTAAAATATCCAGCCTACTGTAAGGGCTGCTCCTTCACTCTTTCTGTAAAATGTATGTTGCCGGTAGCTGCAGGAAAGCCAAAGATTTCTATTTGTATGAAATAAATTTCTGTGTACCTAACTCTTCTCTGCCCCTCTAACTTGGCTCCCAGTCTGAAGCAAGGAGGTCTTTTCTGAGGCCTTGAAGAAGCACTTACCTTTCTCCATGAGCTATATGAGGAACTTTGGCATTTAGGTAGCTCAACTAAAAGAAAGCTGGAATTATCAGGGTGGTCAAACCATACTGCAGTTTGGTACTTAGCCGTTTTACCCTGAAAACACTGCTTGCAGGCAGAAGACATTTGGAAACCACTACATGTATGGTTGGGATAGGGCATCTGGCTCCAAGTTAATGACCCTGTGATGTCTCATGCTGCCCAGAAGCAGAGACAGCATCGCGCTGGTCCCTTTGCTGCTTCAGGGCACCATGAGAGAGGGAAGATGTCCCCACAAAAGGCAACTGCTGGACTCCGTAGCTCATGGTAGGCACCTCGGCCAGCTGAAGAGATTATCATAAGCCCCGGTGCCATGTGAAAAACAGGCCAGCTCTAAAACGAGGGTAGTTGCCAGAGCCGAAGGGCCAGCACATGACACCTTTCTTTTCCGTCCATGCCCAGCTGCTGCAAACATGCTCACATGGCAATTGCTATCATTTGTCTCAGTGCAGAGTTTGAAAACACTTTACAGTCTGCAGTTGTGAGGGAAGGACTTTTTTCTTCCTTGGTAAATGAGTGTTCGCAGCATAATGTGATATTGCAGTGTTTTTTTATGCGACATGAGCTTTTCCTCCTTCTACTCTGTCCAAATTCTTGAAAACATTCTCAGTGGAAGAAACCTGCAGAAACTCAGACACCTTCCCCCACCTGCCCTTTTCCCCATTTAGTAGAAAAAAAATTACAGTATTTTAAAAACACAGTAACAAGCGGCAGTACCCACGGGAGTGTCTGCTGCCCTCTCAGCTGCCCTGCCTCCTGCCAGCGGCTGTGTCTGCGCTCTGCGTCTCCGCTTTTACCTCTGTCTGAGAAGAAGTTTTGACACTAACCAACAGCGTATCGTTAGTTTTCTCTCATTTCTTTTCCATCTCAAGGAGCTGGGTAGAGTCCCCAGTGGTCTGAAGCGGAGGGAAGGCTGCATGGTCACATGGTGCTTCACCGGTTCACAAAATCCACCATTTTGTGTGGGACGGCTGCCAGGCTGCCTCCACCTCTTCAAGGTAATTGCCACGAGGAGTGAGAAACAAATGTATGACTTGACGAGACTGAAATGAGTGAATCTACACACACGGTAACCCTGCTTTGATGGAGGTTCTTACTGAAGGCCCACGTTTCCAGACTGAGGGCGTGCGTGAGGAAAAGCCACGTCCGCCACAGCGTACTCGGGGCTCGCCTCTTGTCACCCGTCAGGTTTAAACTGCTGCTTCTCTCCACACCTTTGCCTTACCCTCACTGCCCTGCCGCAGGCAAAACGATACAGAAAGAGAGAGCTGACTCACTTTACTGGAATTAATGCGGAAATGTGGTCCCGTCAGGCGGCAGCGCGAGGCCCCGCAGCCGCCAGCTACCCCACGGCTGGCTGGGGCAGACGCTTTCCCAAGTGTGTGGGGCGAAGGAAAAACTCCAGAAATGAAGTGAGGTCTGGGGGGAGAAAAGGGTCAAGTGGGCTCCAAATGCAACTTGGATCAAACCAGCTTTGATCAATCACCTAGTTATGTTGGACAGAAGTGTGGTTACAGTCTAAACATGCTTGAGACATGTAATTTCTGCAATTTTAAGCTGAAGACATGACATTAATTTTGAAATGAATTTTTGTTGAAAACCTCACCTGTGTCAAAAAAAGTACCCAGTTTAAGAGGCTAAATAATCCCAGAAGAAAGTGTAACATTAGTTTTAACATCATTTGGTTGACCAGAAATTGAATTGTGGAGGGACACATATGTAGTTTTTGTTTCTACAATAATAATTCTTTTCAAGTCAACTTGAATAGATTTTAAAAAATCTTTTTCTTACCATTGAACTGAAAAACCCATTATCCCTCTTCCAAGTCTCTTCATTCTTATTTCTTCACTTTTCTCTCTTCATTTTTTAAGGTAAACATGCTTTCTTAGTCAGACTGCCAGAGTACAGTACCCGTTACCCAGTTTCTGGTAACTATTTTAATTCCCTCATGCATACAAACTGAATATTTACCTCAAAAAATACATGCAGGTCAGGAATCAGGTTTTTTTAATCTGGTAGACCTTTATAATGTTTTGGCAACACCTTACCTGTCTAGAAAGCCGATGAACACCCACCACTGGCCACCACCTGCCACGGGGCGTGAGGACCCGGCGGGGAGATGCGAGGACGGGCAATCAGCCGCTTCCTCCTGCTCCAGCGGAGCCTAAAGCCACCCCCTGCTTGGGTAACCCCCGGCTGGGAGGTGAGGAGCAAGCGCATGAGCTCTGCTCCAGGGACGGCTCCCTGAGCGATGGCCGTGCCCGCAGAGCTGCTTTGCAGCAGCAGTGACGATCCAGGTTTCCATTTGGCGTTTGCCTGTCAGGCTCTATCTAACCCCCGGGCTCAACCGATTTGGTAGGAGTCGTGAATGGCATTGAAACAGATGGACATTAGTTCAGGCAGCCAAGGCATCCTGTAAATTATGTGGCTCATAAACTCGGTCCAAGTCCATTTGCAGTCAGTGGGAATTTTGCCATGGGCTCGGGCAGGGGCTGGATCAAACTCAGCTTGTGCGGATGTAGAGGAGTGGGATTTACAGCTACCTTCCTCCAACACGTATCTATCAGTAACTCAGGCTACAGAGATATTTTATCACCTGTTCACCACTGCACTGGGTTAATTTTCAAGGCGAGTCAGGGTGAGAGAGCATCCAAGATCACCCAGCTGGAAAGGTGAATTAAAGAGGAGTGGCCACCAGCCAGGTCTGGCTTCTGTATTTCAGGTGGGACTAGACCAGGACTGTTCTGCGATGTTCAGCAGCAGCACCTGTCCCCCTTCTCCAGCCCCAAGAGAAATCGCACCAGCCACCTTGCTCCTACACCCATCCCTCCCTTTTCCTTCCCCGTGCCCTGAAGGCACAACCCAGCATAGGAGGGCTGTCAGCTCCACGCTCTGTTTTATCTACTTAAAATCTTGCAATATCTATATAAACAAATGATTAATGTGCCAGTGCATAGCGTGGTGAGAGAACATAGGCAACACAAGCTCACAAATTTGAAACGAACACAGAAGACTGAGTTTGTTTCCCCAGTCCTGGTTTTAAGGGGTCAAGATGAGCAGAGCTGGTGGGAACAAATCCAAACTCCTCCCTCTCTCTCTTCTCCTGTTTTTACTTCGTTATCAAGATTCAATCGCAAGTGTAATCTGGATTTCTTGTTCTGACCTCTCTCACAGTACATAGATTTGAAAATATTTTTTAGGAATTTTCTGCTGTGTTTTGCAACAGTTAATGATTTATGAGGAGACAGCTAACTGTATGGTTAACATTGGGTGGCAGCGGTCCGGGGAGCTGGCAGTGCAGTGCCTTTGCCTAGGGAGGATAATCAGTACGGTTCCTTACATCTGTAAGGGTGTCACTTCCTGACATTGATTGCCTGAGATCTCTACAGCTCCCTTGCTACCATGGATTTCCTAGAAATTAACTTCACGTTGATCCACAGCACTGACATGGTCTTGAAGAGAGTCATTGAAAGGAGTTACAGGTAGTCACAGATTAACTCAGGGCTGCTGCCCTGAGTAACAGAAAAATACAGCAGGAAGGACTTAAGGAGGGTCCCTGGTCCATCCCTCTGCTCAAAGCAGCATCTGCTGTTCCTCGCTTAACATTCGTCCACCTATTCTGGAGACCTCCAACAGCCCATGGTCTCCCAAGGTAGGCTGTTTTGAGGCTTTATTACCTTTACAACTGGAAAACTATTTCTAATCTTGAACTGAATCTTTTCTGATGGAGTTGGAGCACGTTATTTCTTGTCTGAGCCTTCATGACCACAATGAAAATTTCCTTCCTCTCTATAGCAAACTTCTAGATATTAGAGGACTTTTCATAATTTTTGACATGTTTTTAGGCACACAGTTCAACTTTCAGTATTTCCTTGCAGATTGTACATTTTCAGATTGCTAATAATTATTGTTGCTGTTGTCTTAATGTCTTCCTGGAAGTGTGATGCCTAAAACTGAGTATTATGTCCCCATTGAGGCAGTACCAGTCATCACTGGTGACAAGATCAGAGGGATGACTCAGTCTGTGGTGCAGACCATTTTCCCACTCATATATTCCAGAATGACTACATCCTTTTCCTCTTTGATAGGATATTGTTCATTAATAATCGAGCCTCTTTTTTGAAAGGCTGCTGCATAAACCACCACCCCAATCTATGACTGTGATTAGTCCTGCTTGAAGTGACACCCCTCATTTGCCTTTATTGAGCTTTAACCTACTTTTTCAGACTATTTTTTCAGGTTGTCAAGGTTAATTTGAATTCAGCTATCACCTTTCCCCTGTTCTTCCCAGATTTCTGCCCCTCCTTGCACCATACCATCTAGGCACTTGATAGACGTAGTCTGTATTTCACTGTTCAAGTCATTAGTGAGAAGTTGAACAAAACCATGTCTGAGACAGGCTCCTGCAGAGCCACTCTCTGTATGACCTACAGAAAACTCTCTGGGCATATTTATTAACCAGTTTTGTACCAACCCCATCATAGCTTCATTGAGACCACATGTCAGCAGAAGGGATTAAGAGCATTTCTTGCCCCTACAAGCACCAATGAGCACTTCATTGGAGTGTGCTGGTGTGGATTCAGGTCTCATCAGACAAAATTAGAATTTGGACCTGAGACTTCATGGTGTTGTTTTTGAAGGTCCCAACCACCAAACGACTGAACGAGAGGGGAGACCTCCTCCTCTGTGAGTCTTTCTTGATGTTCAGCCTACTTTGTCTGCTCCTTGTTGCTCTTCCTGTGGCAATCCTTCATGGGAATCAACTTTGAGTGAGTTCACATTCAATGACTATGTAGTAATTGCTGTAGCAAAGGATGATGAATAATAACAGCCAACAAGCTTGTGCATGGTCCTGGGCATTGAATCTAGGGATGGGTGGCCAGAAATGGGAATCCACCCTTAGTTTTCTAAATTTCTGCTTATGGAACTACTGTGGACAGTAAGGACCTCAAGGTAGGGTTATGTCAGCTGAAACAATAACAGAGGCCTTTGCCTTCTCACTGAGACTTAATGTATAAGGCAGCTAAGAACACAGTTGTTTCCATTCGATTATTTTATGGCACTGAGCTAAATCCTGGAGCCAATGACTATATACATTCATCTTCCTACAGAAGGGGCAAAAGATATCATACGAAACAAAGTTCTGGAGTCCTTGCTGGGTGGGGAAGCAGGGGTGCTGCCGTCGCTGTAATCGCTGCAGGGCAGAGTCTGGCTTGCACTATGCATGAGCAAAGGTCCTGCGACAGACTGAGTTTTCTCAGGGTTGAGAAGTGCTTGGGTAGCATTCGTTCCCTCTTCCATGATCAAGGGGAGCAGGGAGCATCTTGACTGTGCTAGAAAGCAGGAAAGCACAGAGAAGAGAGCTATTTAGGTGTTGCTCCAAAATGCTGTCCCTTTCGCTCTGCTCTAAATATTCATGTGCCAGGTAACAGAGCACAGCCGCTTGCCAGCTACCCTTGAGGACCCCCTTGAGCAGCAGCACAGCAGCCTCATAAGAAATATGCTATCAGTGACAGCCCTGCAGAGAGACCATTGCCACTCATGAGGACAAGTCATTCTCCATTTCTGAGGATCTCTTTCCCATCAGCCCCAAGACAGCCAGAGATAAAATGAAACCACTCACATCTCACTGTAGTGCATTATTGGATACACTTGAACAAAGATATCATGGCATATACTAACCTCTGCTCTAAGGTGTTTGTCTGGAGCAGGAGAGCACTCAGATTCATTTAATGCATTGGTCCTGTCACTATATATGTCATACCTCTGTGGACTGACCCAAAAGACACCCTGGGCTGGCTGGCTGGCTGGGCTGATTTGTATCCACCCTGCTGAAGGCCAGCATGTTTCCCACATCACACTGCGTAACACCTTGACCAGGTCTCTTTGGTGTACCATGGAGTAGTCCTGAGACATAATTATTACTTTTTCACCTCATCTTGAAAGACGTGTAGATGTGGCACTTAGGGACATGGTTTAGTGGTGGGCTTGTCAGCGTTAAGTTTACAGTTGGACTCAATGATCTTAAATGTCTTTTCCAACCAAAAAGATTCTATGATTTTATTAGTTCTGAGAGGGCTGTTACAGCCTGCAGAATGATATCTTTGTTCATGACACTAGGGTATTTTTTGTGTACCCAAGACAGAGCAGGAGTATTTTTGGAATTGCAATGTCCACTGTGGTGCAGAAGTCAAACTTGGTGTAGTCTGCATCCATGCTGTCTGCTTGGATCAGACTCTGTGGTGACCTATCCTCTCAAATGTGCCCCGTTTCCCATAGAAAAGGATTAGTTGGTTTACTCTAAAAACAAGCTAGGAGCAAGAAAGGCTGCCTACAATGTGGACAGAGTCAGACTTTCTGTGTGGGAAATATGAAGGCTAGTGATCAATAGCTACAATTTACTTGAGATTCCTATCAGAGTTACTGCAAGAAAATTGCTTTCAAGAACCGTAATACATCAGTAATTTCAGCTGCATTGCAACTGAGGCATCTACAATCAGATCCAATCACTGGAAGTTTTTTTGAGTTTGATTATTTTTATCTCTTTTTTTCATAATGACTGTAGCTGAACTAGCTGAAGAAAAGGAGAAAAGTGATTGAAAATTGTCATCTGTAGAAGACAAAGTCTATCACAGTGGTAAATAAAAGGCAGACCGTTTCAAAAGCAGTGACAAAGTAAGTAGTGAGATGATCTGTGCATACCTCTTGGATTGCCAGTGTCATATCAACAATACGTGCTTTGCTTGTAGATTTTCCTGCAGCACCAGCTCATAAAAACATGACACTGTGAATTAAGAGAAATGGCAAAGAAAGGAATCAACGCAAATTGAACCGTATTATGCACAAACAATGCACTATGTGAATCAGCTGACATTTTTGAGCACTACCGTTAATTGTACATATTTCGCTTTAATGTGTTTATCCAAAGTTATTACAGAAAATAACCCAACGATGATCTTGCAGTCTAAAAATTTCTATTGAAGCACAAATTCAGAACTGCCACAGATCTCACTGAGGAGTAGGAGCTTACATATGGCACTTTGCATTTTATTAATATCATCCTCACCAATTCTCGTTAGGACCACTATTAATACAGTTTAATTCTCAACTTCCCAAATTTAATATAGACAGGCTTGTCTGGAGTAGCAGCCCAAACTATTGGTGCAAGAGCCATAGCCATAGAATAAGGGATGGGGAAGGTATATGTAAATAAATCTGTTGCAGGTGATTCATAACTCATCTAGATGCGTTCTGTTCCCAGGTGGGACCTCGGTGTCCACTGCAGGAGGAAGGCGCACTGTCCTGCCTCCCCCAGGAAGGACATCTTTATTGGGCGGGTCTCTGGGAACCCTCTTTGCAGCCTGTGTGCAGGGGTGTTGTCCTGGTTTCTTTGAACTTTCTGCAGCCAGGAGATTTTATCAAACGTGCTGGTGCAAGTCACACATCTGGGAACTGGTGAAAGGAAATGGAGCAGCTTTGAGTACTCTCTGTCCCAAAGTCAAGTTCATTGAATGATGAATCCAAACAGAGAATTGCCTGAAAGCTTCATATTTTATTTCCACATTCTCTTCTGATCAGAAGGAAAGATTGGTGAAAGAGAAAAATCATCACGTGAGACAAAGTCCTGAGACAAGCTCTGTGCACCAAGTCAAGTCTCTTCCATGCTTTCAGATCTAGAGCTGACAGTGTTATAGCTTTTACTGCTACAAGGCTTGGGCTTCAGCTGGTTGCCAGTGTAATACAAACAGCAGTGGTTCATCTGACTGGGGAAATCGGCTGGATTAGCTTTAGCAGAGCAAGCTGTTTGGCAGGGACTGTTGTGGAGTTGCTACCCATATGGACATTGCCTCTCAGCACAGGAGCACCTGGGGAGTTCTGCCGGGCAGTCCCAGCATGTGCAATCCCCAACCACACTGCCTCATCACTCTTTATAGAATGACTTTAAAAAGCTTTGGTCTGCAGCTAAATAACACAAATAATTTCCTTTTAGTTTCTCAGAGCAGCAAAAGCATGTTTACATCTAGTCCCAAACATCTGTTCTTTGTTCCAGAACCGCTTGCATTAACAGCACAGAGGAGGATGGGTAGGAAAATATAAGTCCATCATGCAGGCAGTGCAGAAGTGTGAGAAAATGGAAATTTACTGCTACAGGATTATGTAAAATAATAGAAGTTTCTAGGTGTTTCTAATGGTGCAAATTATGTATACCTATTCTTATACTCCCTGTCCTGCATGTTAGTTTAATGCTTGTGGTGCAGAGTGTATCTTTCAGCTGCTATATAATTAAAGTCTTGTATGATTGTAGAGCCCAGTGTAGGTCAGATGCCAGTAGTACTCTAAACCGTGTTACTTGCAATGCAAAATGAAGTGTTTTAGAAAAAAAGTTGCCTAGCTGTGTGATTTTCAATCTCTTTTGAGTCATGAGCCTCTAAAATTATTCTATGGAAGGTGAGAACCCCTTTAGAAATTTCACATACTGCAGAGCAGTACATGAACTTGTCCTTCCCGGTTATAGGTCACAGATCTCTGGGAAATTATCTGTAGGGATTTACGGGTCACAAGCTGAAAGTGAGTAGTCTAGAGGACTGGGATTAAGCAATCTGGGTTCACATCATGGAAGTTAAGTATCTTTGGAAGACTCGGCACCAGGCATCAGATGGAGTGAGAACATGCAGAGGGGCGGCTGTTGCAGAGCAATGGGAGAACCGGAGGTTTCCATCCTTGTTTGACTTGTGACTTTTCTGTGCCCGGAGAAAATAGCCCTTGCTCTGTTCATGCAACGTGGATTTATAGAACAGATTTTTTTCATCTTTCTTTGTAATGCAAGAATTTCAGCAGTTTAGGCTTTTATTCTGATACAAAAAGAGGTACGTATTCCTTTGACTCTAATCTCAGGCTCAATTTCTTTCTCCGAAGTACCGTGTGAAATCTATACACCTGCGTCCTACAGTGCTGTAATGAAAGTGCCACGACCTGCAGCCATTTCGTCTTCTCAGTGAAGAGCACAGTCAGGTCTGCAATTCTTCCAGACGCAGCACTTGGCTTTCCCTTAGTGGCTGAATTACTCCCTTTAGTTAGGCTGGTCAGGTAGAAAGCTGATCGTTCAGTCGTTGTAAGTCGAAGACATGAGCACATTAAAGACAGTATCCCGTGGCTTTCTATGGGGCTTGCTTTCTACCTAGAATGATTTTCTACTTGGCAGTTAGCCTGGCTAAGTCAGATAAAAGATATACATTTCCTTGAGCTCTGTCTTGCTTTGTTCCTTCCTTAACCATGCTGGAACATGAGTTTAATACAACTAACTTGATATTTAAACGTGCCTGCCTTGGAGCTGTGGGCTGCAGGGTAGGTGAGGGCTTCTCTCTGGGTCCCTCCTGGAGGCCATTTGCGGAAGAGCAAGCAGTATTCATGAGTAGCCAAAATCTTTGAGACTCAACCACCTCGTTAGCCATGTCTTTGGGTGGTCCATCTTGCCTTGTCAGGCCAGCTGGGCTGAGAACTTCTGCCTCTTACCTGCCCCTCAGTTGCTCCTGTGCTCTGAACAACATGGCCCCAGGGCTGAGGATTTGCAAGAGCTGCGGGGGAGCCCACCTACACTGTTGTTTCTGCACTAACCCCCCCAGCAGCTGTTAACTACTGACTGCCGAGGCAAATACAATGTCAAGAAATTGCTTTTACATATTGCCTTGCTGTTCTTTATAGCTACGGACTTCAAAATCATGTGCCAGTGTCCTCCTCCCCCGCAAATAACAATCAACAACAAAAGTACCCCCCAGGGTTTGTGTGATTTGAGATGCGGCTCGCTTTGGGGCAGACACAGTTCTCGGTCTTGCAGTTCAGCTGGCACTGGACAGTGTCTGTAATAGCTGTTCCAACAGCTGAATGATACAGTTTTGCATTCTGTCTGTTTGCCGGCACAGCATCCATTTAGGCAAGAATGGGTATCTATCTTCAGTGTAGATACCCATTGCGAAGGTACCCACAACGAAGAGTGCATCTCTGGATGAAATTACACACCGCAGGGTAAAAGCCCAGAGGATACCACATACCGGTATGTCAAAGCTGCACGAGGCCGTGTACAGGCACTGTTAGCTTTGCTCATTCAGCCAGAATCTTCACAGAACCTGGTTTATCTAGGCTTTACTATACCATATTTTATTAACCCCAGGTTTAAGAAGTGAACTAGAAGGCAACTTATCAAGAGCACTAAACACGGTGCAGTGTGGTTGTGAGTCAGTTGGGATGGCTCCAAGCAAGTTTTGAGGCCTCCCTCCAGGCTCTTCCTTGGCCCTCTGCCTCCGTTCGCAGCAGACCAGCTCCAGGACGGGGTCACGCATTGATACTCTGCTTCTTGTGGAGTTAGCTTGGACCAGAACAACCCTGTGAAAAAGGAAAGAACAGCCACTGCTTGGGTTGAGGACCCCCATCTTGTTGAGGTGGGGTTTTAATTGAATTTGTAGGCTGCATTTCAAAGGAACCTTAATCTCTTTAGGAAGAAAAAAAAGGTCTCATCAAGTTACGAAGATGGTTCAAATGCTCACATAATACACTTCTCGTTGGGAAGGGGCAAGAAGGAAGAGAGGCATGAAAAGGTGGAGCAGGGGACTGCCGCGAGAGGCGGCAGCAGCACAGCACGGTGTGGGGGGAGGCGGAGTGTCCCGTGGGGGCAACGGCTCCTGGGAGCTTTATGGGACTGTACAGCAGCACAGGAACCCGCCAGCCCCAGGCGCGAGACCGCCATGCCTGTAGTACGCTGCTGAACGAATTAGGTCATCGCCTCTCCTAGATCCATGATTCCAGGACCTGTGCAGGGTGCTCTTCTGGGGGTTTTGTGGTAAGGAGCGGAGAAAAGGGCAAACTAGAGCTTTTGTTCTCCAAGGAGAATGCCAAAGGAACCAGCCCTTGTAAAGAGCAGGCACTCAGGCTGCCGTGTGAATTCCCTCTTGCTTGGCAATTTTATTTTGCCTTCCTTGAGCACAGCCAGGACTCTGTGCTCCACTCGGGCAAATCCATTCCATCCCCTGGTCTCTCAGGGAGACTCATGCAGCTCTGGGTACAACAGGTTTACAGCAAAGCCCAAGCTTCATGCGCTCCTATGGGGGTAATACTCAAAAATACTAAACTAGTGCTACCTCTCCTGCTGCCAAACGAAGAGCTTCATCAAGGTGAGGGTAGTATCTTATCCCTACACCTTCTCCCTCTATTTCCTTCCAGAGCTCCTAGCTGGGCTCTGTGCAGGTACTTGGTGCAGGCGTTCATCTCAAACTCTGCTGCAGACTTAAATGATACAGAAAATCTCATTTCAGGCGTAACTTTCTGACCGCTGCTGTTTCCATGGCATTGTTTTGTTTTCTCTGCTGCTGGCATCACGCTGGGCAGCACTTCAGAGAGGGTGGAAGGAAAACAGAGCAGACAGGTGGCAGGTTTTGGAGGAATGAGGCCCTGGGCCAGGGGAGACATGAGGATTAAATCTTAATTTTTGTATTGGTTTTGTCTTTTTTACTTCGTGGCCCTTTTAAATTGTTGCCGTTGTGTAGTCTGCTTCGTCCTGGAAAGTGCCCCGACAGCTTTCACTGCTGTGCCAGAGGCTGGTTATAGAGTCTATGGTTAATCTGGGGATAAGTGCTTGTAGAATACAAAGACAAAATAAAACATAAAAAATTGTTGAGCCTGTCTGAGGAGAATAAAGTGACTAAATCCATCTTGTAAAGATAAGGTAAAGGAATACCAGATGGCAGATTTACACTTGTATGCTGGTGCCGAGTATCGCTTCAAAAAAGGTCTGGTGATGGAATTGGTTTTTTTATGTTACAGTAATTAACAGAAGGCATCTTGTAATGAAAAAATCCAGCAGGAGACATAGAAAGTTACAATTAAACATTCTCTTTATTTGGGCCTTGCTCTGAAATGGCACAAGTGATAAATGCTCAGAGTGCCCACCAGCGCTGCTAATGAAAAGACCCAGAGACACGTTTTACACTTTTATTTGGATTTAGATCAACACCACAGATAAGATACTTTGGTCAAACACAAGAACAGATTGCTATGCTGCTCCTTCCTGGCTGCAGTAAGTACAGTAACATGAAAAAAAAAAAAATGCTGATTCTCCTGGAACACCAAATGTAAATCTTGGATTGGCACATACAGCTAACAAATACGTTGTTTGCACTTAGCACTTCAAAACGGAATTGCACATGCAAGATGTAACCAGGCTACTGATCACCTTCAGCATTGTCCCTGTACTATTTTTACTTTTTAAGCTCTTTGCTTGCCTTTCTCCCAGCAAGAAAAAATAACGTCATCTGCTGCTCTACTCAGTGTTTCAGTGATTAGTCTGCTGATTTTGCCACATTTAGCAAAGGTCACACTGAAGTTCTTCCTGATAAAATCGGTATCATCTCCTCTATAGCTTGACTTGCAACACCATGCATCGCAGGTAGCAATGGAAGTTCACCAAAGTGAGGTGAGAGGTCTGCCCAAAAGCTGACAAGGAGACGTTAATACCAAGCAAAGATACAGCAGAGGGACCGGCGTGAATGCGGTTCTTACAATACCAAGGGTCAATACTACTACCACACAAATAATGACATATCAATAATATATTGTACAAGCTTATACAGCAACACATGTTGATTTGCAACATTGTACAGTTTAAATCTAAAGTGCACAGCCTCAATCTGAGGTGACAAAACAGTACTATCAATATAATAAAGGCAACACAATTACAGACACAATTTATTTCCTCTTAGTTCATGTCCTCATGATATTACATTGAATCAATACTCCATTTATCTATTTTAGCTGAAATTAAAACCACATTGCACTTTTTTTTTCCTCTTCAAGTATTTTAGAGACAGCAAAACAATATTGCTTTACAAACAAAAGCTGGCCCTTTAGGCAAAGTTAAAACCAAAACTTTAGTAGGGTTATAAGTAGACAGGCCCGAGCCACAGAACTCTTACCGACACTTCCAGATGTTGGGGGGCAAAGACGATACATTTCAGTTTCCATGCCAGAGTCACCTCTAATGTTAAAGAATGATGCAGCACATGAATTCTGCAAGAGCTGTGCCCATGGTCTCTGAAAAGGCTGTGAGGCTCCGTGTGGGCTGTTTGAGGCAGATGTAGCCTTATGTCAATTTTTTCTGCAATTTCAAAAGCCACTGCAGACAAGGATGGAGTCCAGCACTGGGAGAAACCTCTGACAAAGCAGTTTGTTACTTAGACCCCATCCCTGCCACTCAGATTACAGTCACATTTAACGTAGGTGTTGTCTTGCAGACCTGTATATTGGTAAGTCTTTACCCTTTTAACATAGCTGTGAGGCTTCATGCTATTTCTTTAGTAAGAATTTCAGTCAATTTTAATTTTCAATGTAGTTTTGGACTGCTCATAGCAGAAACGGTTATGAGATAAGCATTTATTCAGACATGTGACTTTATTTTTTAGATAGGCTTTTTTACCACGGAACACAGAAAACATCCAAATATAACCTTATTTCAGTCTTGGTTAGCACTGTATATTGATTGTGCGTCTGCTCAGTTAGGCCAAGTGGGAAATGTAATTAGGAATAATAGCATCCTATTGTTGTACTGTAATTGATCTTATTAAGTGGTTTTAAGAGCTGCAGTACTCTTGAGGTTTTTCAGTGATCAACCCTGGAGATGTACAATCCATATGACATGGAGAAATGAGATATTGGTACCTCTTAAGAATGTAGTATGTGGGCTTGTATTTTAAGATAAGCAGTAATAAATATTTGAGGCATCTCTATCAAAAGAAAAAGAATCCTAGTTAATTTTCAGCTTCTGTCCTTGCAGTTTTATAACCCATATAAAATAAAAATATATAGTTTACAAAATAGGATTTTTTAATATATATATTTCCTTTTGTAAAACTATACCTATTTAAATACATTTGAAATGTTGGTATAAGTAAATTAGAAATTCTGTTCCAATACTACGAAAAAGGCAAAATACTTTCACTTTTAAACATACAGCTTGTATATTCTGCTTCTCACTGCCCCCTCCCACTTCCCCCAATTTGATTTTGTCATGATTTTTGGCAAATCTGACATCATTCAGTCTGATTGCTTTTAATTTAAAGTAGTCACTGTGTTAAAATTGGGGATAAAATTTTAAGTGTCTTCTCATCTTCCTTATTTGTTTCAATGCAGCTTTTTGTGCAGCTAATTATTAAGGAGGTATTCTAAAACTCAGGAAAGGACTTTAAAGGAGTCATGTTTCTTGACTTTAAACTGTACTCTACTCCAATGCCACAATATAGAAATAGAGTTACTTTGGAACAAACTACAAATACATTCGCACAGTTTGTGACAACTTAATTGTCTACTTAGAGGTCCTGGAACAGACTTGCACAAGCAATTATTATAAATCTTGTCCCAGGCGTTCAATTTCATCAATCAGGAAATCAATGTCTTGGTGAGTTGCTGCAGGGTTTGAGATGACCATCCGGAAGAAGTTCACTTTGTCTCCCAGGGGCTGATAGCTCACCATGGTCGTGCCATACTCCATCATCCTGGCTTTTATCACTGGTGCCACCTACAGCGTAACAAAAAGCAGGGTATGATGATGATGATAATGATGATTATTATTATCATCATCACCACCACCACCATCATCCTTATTATAACAAAACACAGAATATGTTTACTTTTTTAAAAAAAGATCAAGAGCTACAGGAAGCAGTTAAAATGAAATGACGTCCAATATTGATAAAAACGTTAACCTCCATTAAGGAATAAATGTCTCATTGAAAAGACATTGGGCTTATCCTGTTTCTTTGTCCTGCTCTTAAAATCACTGGGGAATTTCCCCCCCTACTTTCTCAATATTGCTGACAGGGACACAGTAGCTGTTTTTTGCAATGCTCAAAACATACAATAATTTTCCATCTTCTTTTCATATGCCAAAGTGCCATGCTATTATTGAGCTTTTGTTGCACTTGCTGGGTTTAGCAATTGCAGTTTACAATAACTTCAGTAAATATACACAGAGCAAATAAGTGCTCTAGAGATGATGAGGCAAACCCAGGGAATATCAAACTTGGGAGACCAAAGTAAGGTGGTGCCAGATTAACCTGCAGTAAAATGACCACGGAGGTGACATTTGCCAGAGTATCACGAGGTTACCTTGCCCTGTGCCCTGGGAGATCATTTGGGAGGGTTGCCTGCCTGCAAGGGTTTCACTGTTCACTGCATGAATGCTGCTTACCTTCATAAGGCGGCTCATTCTTTCTTCGTTGTCTTCCATACTGCGCAAGCTGGGAGGTATATACCAGAAGCAGACGTTTGTGTGCTGAGGCTAGACACAGAATAATAACAGTTTACAGTGTAAGAAATGCTCATAATATCTCAATTACAATTAAGTTCATGCCTTCCTTCCCTCTCATACATCATATTGTGACAGCAGTCAATGGCTTTCATTATTGTGGTCCACTGAGAGTCATCATCATTATTAATGCAGAAAAGATAATTTTAGGCAATTTATTCCCAGGGTGTCAGATGCGGAAACACATCATCCAGCTGTGCAAATATATTTATGCCCTACCGGGAGGCATCTACATTTTGTAGGTGCTGTCCCCTCCAGAGCCTGAAGGGATTGTGTGGCTAAGGCAAGAGTCTGTTACAGATAATTTAGAGGTAAGGACAATGTCGTTTACTTTTATTACATGACAGAATAATTTAGAATCTAGTTCTGTAAACAGGAGTCACAGGTGGTTCATGAGACAGTCTAAGATTTTCTTACAATCAATGAAATTTATTACTTCTCAGTTTGATTCAGCTAGCTGCTGAATACATGCACCACAGCACCTTCGCTAGTTTAACTTACATGGGAGCACCAAACAGAAAGGCATGAAGTAAGAACTAGTTGACATTTTGAGTGTTTTTGCTATCTCCCAACAGTTGTCTGCCGTGCTATGTTCCTCTTTGCTGGATGCTAAATGTGTGACTTACAGCAACTCCTATTGCTGCCAGTTCCTTTACTCATCATCAGAGCCAGTGGACCAAATTCAGTGATGATGTGTGAGGTGGGGGAAATAAATCACACGGTGGCATGTGACTGGGTACGAGCCTGTGATCTCCGTTTGAAGAAACACAGTGACGTTTACCCTTGTGCTGCAGAGCACTTAGGCACGCACTGAGCGAGCGCTACCAGGGAGCAACGTTCTGAGAAACAAAACCTTGTGGGGCAAGTATAGAGAGCAAAAGCCATCACAACTAGGAGGAAAAAAGCTAAAATCAGATCTTTTTTCTCTTTTACAGCCAAAACAACAGTTAACTATGTAACAGAGGTCTCTACCAGGTCTGTCCCCAGCCACCACAGCTGGAGAGGGTTGCCCACAAAGAGATGGTCAAACACCGGACAGTCTGGTGCAGTTCAGAGGTACAGCCACACAACCAGGCTGCACTACCTTGCCCTGGGCACTGTGCTGCAGCTGAGCACCTGGCACCCAGGGGACCTGTCTCAGCTGGTTGCCCTCCACAGAAACAACACGCCTAGAGATATTTGCACGGTGGCGTCACCTCTGCCACATCAGCCAGCTGGGGTCCCGAGGAACACTAGGCCCTGCCCCGCTGTGCTGCACCCCATCACAGCAGGGACTGCAGCACAGATGGTCCCTCCAGGTTGCCCCACGTCCCTGCAGGTCCCCTGTGACTGCCCACCTGAAAATGATGATAAAAGCGCTTTGCACAACCGTCCTTTCAGAACTGCATGGGGCACTGTAACCTCCGCTCGTAACAGACCCTGCTATTAGGAAACCACAACTTCTTTTTATTACTTAAGAGCTGGTTCCAGTTGTGGGTGTATGCTGTGTTAGCCCAAGATGCCAGTGTTTCGTTTCAGTGGGGTGAAACTGAGCAAACTGAAAACTTACGCACAGCTGCCTCATCTCCCTTGTCGCTGGATCCCATGAGGAAGAGAGATACCAGCACAGCAACAGGTTTTGTTACAAGGGATGCTGCTTTCTGTCATGTGCTATTTGGTTTGACCTGTTGGTAGCATCCCAACTGGCAAGTGCTGTTGACCAACTGGGAAAAAGAATATACATACCTTTCCATCAAACACCATTTCATACCCTTCTCTGTTCTTTATTTTATTGTATAGGTATTCTGCAAGTTCCAAGCATTTATCAATTTGTGCTTCAAATCCCGTGGTTCCCTTTAGAGAGAGGGGGAGAAAAAAAGTTACGTGACTATCTGTTCTGTGAACCGAAAGAGTGAAAGGACCGTGCAGCACTTCCCAAAGCACCGGCACAAGTCACCTCACAGAAGTCCCTGTGGGACAGATTAAGGATCTGATTCTACGAGATGAAGGACACTTTGCTAAGCAGAACTCATTTGTCTCTGGCTTTTGCCACTGAATCCCTTACAGCCACCTCCGCAAAACAAGCACCAGGTACTAGCTTGGTTCTCAGCAAAATATTGCCAACACCTCCAATGAAGGGTGCCCTCAGCAGATTTTGCAGAGAGGCTGAGCACGTTTCGTCCAGCCTGGACTGGCACAAAGGAAGGTCTCTAGAAGTTGCTGAGTTCCAGACATGGGGACCCTCCTGCTATTTTCAGAATAGGGATTTTTAATCTTTCAGGCGTTATGTGCTGGGGGATTTTCCAAGAATAATTTTCCTTTTTTTAGTTAAGCACAGAATGCGCAGATGTGCTTATAGAGCCCAGCCTGATACCTGTGAAAATGCACATTTTGTTTAGATACTGTCCTGCCTCTGTAATTTTTTTCTCTCTTCTTTTCTAGTAGACACCATGTAAAGTCAGTAGCTGTGTTTTTAAGAGCTGCAGCAAATCCTGCTTTTTCTTCTCTGGCAGAATTCATAATCCTCTCTCTGTGACATCATAATTGTTCCTCACCAGCTGTGATGCCACAAACAAAGGATCCAGCTTGATGAAGGAGGAAGGGGAATAAACAGCTGGAATAGATAAACTGTTTAAGAAACACGCACCCTATTTTGTAACGTTAATATTACAAATGGGGTGTGAGAAGAGAAAAAGCAGTACAAGGCACATTGAAAAAATGGGGTTTAGAAGAAGAAATGTCTCTAATAGATGCATGTCCCTGCTAAATCTGTTCTGACAGTGCAGAACTGACTTAAAAGCCCATGTCATTATCCCTCCGTGTACAGAGATTTCAAAACAGGGTAGAGCTAGCACAGCCCCGGGAGAAAGGTTTGGAGTAAGAGAGAGACATGTGGCTAAAATTGCCTGCCACTCTGGAGATCCCAGTTAGCACAAGAGCTATTGCGACCACAGAAACTTGCATCCTCCTTTACAGACTCCCACACATCCCGCTGCATTTGATGTCTGTCTCAGAATTGTTTTCAGAGTTTTAATGAAGCACATGAGGATCTTTAAGGCTTTCTGGAAATGAAAACAGTGATGTCATCTCCTCTGAACAAACCTGAGGCAACTTGACATAATAGACTGGATAAATATATGGAAGAATTTAATTTAGTGACATTCTACAAATACAGACGAATTAATCATTAGACCTGGTGATTTCAGATTTCCCCGAGAACCGATTTTGGCGAGTTTTCCCCTACTCCTCCAAAAGATGACTTCGTATCTACTGCATGCAATGAAACTAGGTATTCCAGAATTCATTTGCCATGTTTAATTTCTGAATGTCATTAAAACATCTTTTTATTTCCAGAAATCTTCGTAACAACATTCCTAGGTGTATGATTTATGCTGTTAGACTCCTATAGTTACACAAAGCAAATGCTATGCAAAGCCATGGAGTTCAAGTTTCCAAACTTTGTGTGTGCTGCTTTGAAGCTAAATTGTTAAAAGTATAAAAAACCAGAAAATAATAAAGTTCTTTCTTTCATGTTATATATGGGAAATTCAGGTCAGATTTTCTAAAATTATGATTACCAAAAAACCCCCCTGTATCTGGTGTGCATTATTTTAATGCAAACAAATATATTGCATGCAGTCCTACCTTTGCCCTCCACATCAGCCATAGCTTGAAGACATCAACATGCCGTCCACATTGCAAAGCCTTGTCTCCCGTGTCATAAGAAAGGTCATAGTGCTTGTCTTGTTGAAAGAGGTAGGAAGCATGCATTTGATTGCAACTCTGCATCAATCCCTTACAGAAACAAAGACACAAAAAAGTGATGTTGGTGCAGATGTGACTACTGTTTTGAGGGATGCTTTGGGTGAGAAATTACAAACACCCAAATTCAGTGGAATACATGTCCAAGTGCAAAAGGAAGATTTAAAAAAAGGATAAAACCAGACTTAGTTGCTCAGGGGACTAAGTTTTTCATGTCCCATTCAGTGCCCAGGACACGCTGGTACCTGATCCAGCAATACGCAATCCACTCCCAGAGCCAAGGCATTTTAAAAAAAAAAAGATGGGCATCGTGCTTCTTAGCATCATTATGTGTAAGTTAATTTTTGGATTTCTCTTTTTATTCTTTGTTCTGGTTCCTTTTCCTCCTTTCCTTGGATGGCATCTTTTCTGGTTGAGTCAGACCAAGCCAATTTGGTGACTAACCTAAATAATATCACACCACTTCTCTAATTGCTTTGGTCTCTAAAATTCCGATTTTCATTGTTTCCTTTCTTTGTAGGCACAATTCTTTTCTGCAAAGCCCTCAGCTGCAGATTGGATGCTTAAGTGGTATAGCAGGATTCGAACAGACAGAAGAGCATATGGCCTTTAAACAGTCAGCTACAGCTATTTCTGTGTTGCAAGATGCCATTCTGAGAGGCAGCTTTGTGGGAGGGCCAGAAGCCAACAAGGTGAAGAAACCTGGCTCATGAAAGCATGAGGTTTCTTGTTTAGCTTTTTAAGTGAAATGCAGAGAGTCATGTTCTGGCTCTAGTTAAGTCCTCAAGCACGTTTAAGGTATACCTTAGGGCTGTTGCCTAAAATTGCAATTTCCAGTCCAAGAAGAGTCAAAACTTGGCTGTTTATCATAAAGTCTAATCTTTATGTGTAACTCAAAACTGAGACAGTAAAATGAGAGGGAAAAAAAATTGACTTTCTCCTAATCTGAGACATCTGTTCTCACTAGAGGTCAAGGATGGTACTGACTTCAGCCAGGCAGGATTTGTCTCAGGGAACTGACCCAGAGGGCAAATAAAAGCCAGCTTCTCTCTTCCTAAGTGCAATCACTTTGTATACAATCTGTTGTACAGCTGTTAGCAAAACAGCAACCAGCTTTATGATAGCTGATCTAGTAAGTGGTGGTTGTATAGCAGCTGTCCCAGTAACTGATGGTTATATGAAAATTACAGGCTTGAAGGGCAATTCAAATTCTAGTACTAAATGAAATGTCTATTTTTTATTCCAAGTGAACTTAGTGTTCCGTTTTCGCTTCCATGTGGAAGTGGATATATGGATCAGAGCTGTGTGGAAATATCTATCATAAAAGTCTGGAAAGTGTAACGATGCCTAGATTCTGGACCAAATGTTGTGCTCTATGTATACCATATTATTCATTCCAAGAGGAATAGGGTTTGCCTGCAGTTACATTTTGTGCTACACAGCAACGAGTGGGGTTACACAGCTATGCACCCACAACTTTCATCATCACATTTTGAATGGAAAGCCACAAAACTCTGTAAAAATACTGCCATTGGATTGGATTTATCATTTCTGCTGAACAGCTGCTGTTTTAATTCCTTTTGCAGTCACAGCCTGAGCACATAACTAGAAGTCTACCTCTCATTTTCTTTCATAATCTTCATGACATTAGCAAATATTAGCTATGACACAATTATGAAGAAAACATTCAGGATTTTCAGAAGCAAAATGTCAGAAAGGATCAGAGACGCAAGTATATTGGGACATACCTCTTCTCTTACTAGCAGGGCTGAACACTGCAGCGGGACACCCATCATCTTGTGAGGGTTCCAGGTCACCGAATTGGCCCTGGGACAGCAAACCACATGAAAGCATGTGAAACTCAGACATTGTACTATGGTGGTGAAACCATGGAGACATTTAGAAATAGTTAGAATAATAATGAACATGTAGTAATGCACATTTTTTCTTTTCCTGAGCAAAGAAAGCTGAAAATAATAATGGCTGATATTAGGAAAGCAATGCCTTCATAAGGGACCTAATCCACTCTAGTTGGTTTTTGGATGACAATCTTGGCAACTTACCACAGGATAATTGCTCTATCCACTAAACTTAATCAGTATTAAACTTTCTGGGGAGTCATCTATACTTTACAAACACAGGGCAAACTTCCTAAAAACACCCACTTGACTGATGAACTTTCTATAGTTGCACAGCTGATTAAAGATGCAGATAGGAAGCTGGAAAATGAACAGATTTTCTCCCATTGATTCCAGTTTCAGCAAGATTTTAGTAAGTAGCTCACATACATAGGCATTTTAAAAAATTCCTTTAAATACTTCTGGGTACCTCTAAAACTCTGAGTAACTTGGAAAACCTGGCCCAAAGTAATTTTTCTCATTGCTCTTCCAATGGTAAATTTTCATAGCTCCTTCATTTTTGCTTGGCTATGGTAATTCACATAACTGGAGGACTGGGTCCAAAATTACCACAGTAATAAACACAGAACTGATCCACCCTTCCACAAGACGGTCTGATCCTGCCTCCCTTCAGGCCACATTCATTGGAAAAATAGCTGTCAGCCTAGATCTTGTGAATGAACAGGGTGCTGAAGCAATACAGCCTAGAAAAGAGGCATTTGGGACTGTGGCAAAGGCTGAATGGAATATTGTCCAATTGTTTATTATTTTGTCTTATGCTTGACTGTCTATTTTTTAATTACTATTATTACACAGGACGATTAGCTGATAGATGTATACAGTTGCATCCTATTTGGCAGGCTGTCAAGGATGCGTAGTGCACAGGATTTCATGTAATGCAGTGATTTGAGTTTTGATGGTATAAATTGGTATAAATCAGTCAACTGGGGCATGTAAAAAACTTAAAAGGACCCAGGACACACTTGCAAGTAACACTTATGTGAAAAGAGGTGAGCATGTTAGAATCTGACAGTATATTCCTTTGTAGGACTTGGAGAGAGCATATAGGTTTATACATGTCCTTATCAGTTCCTGCCAATTTGCTTCCACTCCTTCAAGGCAAGCACCTCCAAAATTCACATGGACATTGGGCAGCAATGCTGTGCTTTCTTCTTTGCTATTTAAATGGGACTGTGCAAGCGCCTGTATCTGTAGGCAACAGTCTCCCACAGGCAACATCTGGCCACTTGGCTTGGCTTTTCGAGTATTTGGCAGCTTTTAATCAGCTCAGAGTCAGTCATCTGATTACAACACCAAAGCTAATGATTCTGAACATGCATCCAGGTCTATGAATTTCCTTTGATATGATACTTTTAAATTTTTATCTGTGCCTAGGCAGAATCAGGCAGAAATTCTTTAAGAGTCTTCCAGGTAATAGTAGTGGTATGGGTTTTCTCAAGCAAAAGTATTATTTACTGACAACACACAGATGTTAATTATGAACCTAAAACATTTAATTTACCCTAAGGTCATTTATTTCCCCAATTACATCCCAATTGCACACAGAAAAAATTAATAATTTAAAATAAAAATCCACTATTTTTCATTTGTTACCTATTATTCTGGGCTTCAGTCATCAGTACGTGCTCAAAGAAATTGCTGACTGAGACAAACAGGGAAGTGAAAAAGCTACATGGATCCACAGATGTTTTTTCAAAGCATCTCACGTTTGCCCAAATAACTGAGTACCAAACACCTACATGATTTTTTTGGCTGTGGGTCACAGACAGAAGAAAAAAAAAAGAGGAAAATTTTTCCTTTAGAGATTTCAAATGGATGACAGGAGAGATTCAAGACTGGCAGAATTTGGTCCTCAGCCCTCATTAAAAACTGACTGAGGTGTATTCACCGACCAGCCCCAGCAAGGACGCCCAGACCCTGTATGGGAGCGCTCATCCAGCTGCAAACATGCTTTTCTCACATAGCTGTGACCCTCTGCCCGAGCCTCTGAGAGAGAGACAGCAGACTGAAACCCCTGATGGTGGCCAGACCTATCTGCTCCAGACACCAGGGGACAGATATGCTTCTTTCAGGGTACCTTGGAGCAGCTTGAAATCTGCCATGTAGGCACTGGAGGGCACGGTAAGGATGGTCCTGCAATTCCTCCTTTGACAGGAGCATTTTTTGCTGGATTGCCAGAAGGATGCGAGTACTCTGAGCAGAGAGTGCTCCATTTAATGCTCTGTCCTTGTACCTTTCTTCCCTATCAAACATGAGTACCACCTCCAGTTCTCTTCTATCCAGAGCTGTAATGAATGACTGGGTTGTACCTGAATATCTACCATGGAACAGGAATGTCCATAAAAGCTGGGTCTAGTAAGTCTGCTCTAAACCCACATTTGAGATCTGAACAAACTGAAATGAGCCTCTGTGTTAATCAAGCAGAGCAACAGTATTGAAAATGACAAATTTCATTAATTCATTGCCAAACATATGGAGATGGTGCTTATCAAAGTACTATATAAAATACAGTGGAGTTCTGGATCTAAAGCAAATTATTTGGAAAATTCTACAATATAGATTCAACCTGAACTTCTCGTTCCAGCAGAACTTGGACAGCAATCTGGGAAGCAATCATAATCTGTCCTCACTTTCTAACTTGCTGGATATTTGGATGTGTCTCCTTTTAATAAATAATACGTAAGTTTGGAGTGCTGGAGGTGGTCTTAACTAAATTGAATTCACAGAACCATTGGCCACTCTTCAAATTTTGCATGCGAGATGTATGAGAAAGGAACTGAATTATCAAGGTATCCTCTTAATCTTCAGGAATGGGAGGAGGAAGTTGTTGTAATTTTAATTGGCAAGGAACAGCAATTTCATTTTGAGATAAAAAAGGCGGAAGGGAGTAATAATTTACTCTCAACATCACGAGCTTCAGAAAAAACACTAACGTGACAGTGATTCCATCTAGCCCAGTATACGGTCTCTAGCAAGTGGCCTAAATAGGTGCCTGGGAAAAATACAAAACAGGGTAAGCATATATAAACTTGTTCTTAATACTCTTTGAGCTCCCACTCATTTGTAGCTCACAGAAATCCCGAATGGTTTTTGTTTGTCTTTGCTTCAATGCAGGTAAATCTTAACAACCTATGGCAAGGAGTTTCACAGCTTAATTTTAAGTTTCTGAATAAGCAGCTGTTTTTAAGCCCAGTCCTTCCAGACCCTGAACTGGACTGGCATCCCTTAGGTTCACCTGTATGTATCTGTAACGTTCACGAGCTCATGGCTACAACTGTGTATACATCCAGGCACAGATTTACTGAGAAGGTGTCATTATCACAGCCTGGAGGGGGGTATTCTCTCCAGAAGCGACAGAGTAGTGGTCAGCGACTGCCAGGACACCTGTCCAAACTGCAAACGCATCCACCTTTTATACTTCAGCGTACAAGATCTCCAGGATTCATTTCTTAGAGAAATGCAATTGCTAATTCACGCTGGACGTTGAATCACAGAACATTGCAGAAACCACTCTGGACCTGCGAATGTATGCTGGGAGGAACAGAAAAGCAAACAGACTGCTGCCTGTACTGCAAAACAAGGTGCCGCTCTACTGTGGCGTTGAACAAAGGCACTTAGCAATGCTACTTCAAATGGAAGGACAGTTTGCATTAATTTCTTCATACTGTATCCTGGAGATAACATTGATTTTTATTTATAGACATTTCTATGGTAATCACAAGTGTATTAAAAGCATTTAATAAATATGTTTAATCAACATTAATATATCATACCTTTCAACGCCATTTAGCTTCCATTTGTGTTTTCTTGACATCAGGAGCCCACCACCCCATGCTCCCTAGAAAGCAAGACACATTATCTTAATGAGAAGATATATTTGAGATATACCTATTATATACATATTATATATATAATATATAAAAAATATATATATTTGAGAAGATATATATGCTGCTTTTCTCCATGATGACATCTGTCCGTTCACATCAGTTTGGGGCCTTTCTTTTCTTCTTGCTGATGTGGCACATTTCAAAATGACCAGGCAGATGGGGCCTGAGACATTAGCTGTACTAACATTTTCTTCCAGTAGCTTGGAAGCAGCAGTTTATAGCCCCTAATCTGAGTACCAACCCTTATCGTCTGCCTAGCCCCCCTCACCACCTCTTCTGACACTGACGCAATGGGCTGCCCCACGCCGTCATTACTGCCTCGCACAGCGGCTCCTGGGTAAGCCGCCTGTTCTCTTTTAGTGACGAGGTGATGATAACAAACCGGATGGGGATCTCGGCTGCTCTGGTGAATTTTCGTCGTATTTCAGATGACTACTGCTTGCCCCCTACTCATTTGCTCACAGAGATCTGGGGACAAGCAGGCGTTTCATCTGACTGAGAAGTAGTTCAAGGTACATACGAATTCTTCCTTTGAACTGGAGTGATTTTGGCTGACACAGTAATCCAAAAGCAAGATACCCAGCCCTACGGAAATTCAATTACCAAGCCTTTTTGGAGAAAGGATTTGCAAAAATTACACACAAGCCATTCTAGGGCTGAAAGATGATCCTTCAGAAAGATTTATTGTCAAGAACCCTGATAAAATGAAGTGGCCAATCTGCTAAATTTCTCTAGCATTTGCATTAATCTGTTCAGCAATTTGGGGTACTTTACTCCAGACAAATGTAGCCTTTTCCTTATGCATTTATTTTGCAGCTGCTGCAGAAGCTGAGCCAGTGCTCAGTATACTTCTTATGTGTTTCTTGTACTAATGGTGTGCAGAGATAAAGCTGAAGGCCTTAGAGCACTCAAACTGGGTCATCTCAAGTGTCCCAGCTGCTAAAAGTACCAGACAGTCACAGCTCTTAAAATGTCCCCCTGACCTGAGCCTTTCAGAGGAGTGGTAAGTCAGCGCTTGGATGTTAGACTCAATTACAGGAACCAAATACAGTTTTGTACATGACGACACTGTCCAAAATGAACAAATTAACGTTAATACACCTTGCAATCCAGCCCCCACATATGACGATACTTACATCCACGTGCATCCAGATTTTGTACTTCTTGCAGATGTCTGCAATAGCTATGAGAGGATCAAACGCCCCGTACACTGTTGTCCCAGCTGTGGCACTCACCAGAAAAGGAACGAATCCCTGCAGGAAAGCACAGAGGCATTTGGCAAGGTCAGGGTGCTGCAGCCTCCCCAGCCTGCGGCAGCCCCGACTCCTCTTGTGCTGCCTCCACAGTGAGCCCACAAGTGTCTCCTAGAGGACATACCCGCTACATTGCACTGGTTTTTAATTAGTTTAGATGCTAGTGATATTACAATTTCTACCTTAAGGTGGCAGCAAACTTCCAAACCAGCATCCTCCATTTATTAGGATGCAGGAGGCAGGTAAGGGCTCAGAAGAACAATCCTGCTCCATGACACCTGCCTCAAACAAAGAGGTCCGCTCTGCACGACGTCGTGTAAAACACATCTCACCCAGGTGTGAGGAGAACCTTCTCAAATTTCACCCAGATTTCACCCAGTGCAAGGAATACCTCTGCTGGACTGTGCCCTGGGCTGCATTGTAATTACGCCAGCAAGTGCCTGAAGGCGTGTGGTGGCCCAGCCCTGTCAGCAGGAGCACCTTGTCTGGGGGCATCTCCTGGGGGCCATGCACAGGGGAGGTGTGGGGCTCACCTCCAGCCCCATCCCTCCTGCAGAGGGGAGACAGCAATCTCCATGGAGGCCAGGGACCATCTCCTGGACTCCCTCTGCTAAATGCTGTGCCTCACAGAGGAGCACTCGCTGTCCGACACAGGCCGTAATCCACGCCAGTGCTTCACTTTAAATTCATTTGTAGTTCTGTTGATTTCATAAGCAGTACTCAGAGCAACAGGTACAGAGTGGTTATGGTTTTTGCAGAGCTGGAATTTAAACTATCAAAAAGGTCTAAACTTCTCTCTGCAAAGTGAAATGCATAGTCGGTAGGTTTGGGTGGTACTCTGTCGCCATGTTGCCTTTCATTTTTATCCACTATATTGCTTTTCTTAGACAAAGTAAGCTTTCAGTGAAGGTTTGTGTTATTAATGAGCTTTGAATGCTGCATTTCTAATGATTGTTTACATAAATTTTGTTGAAGGCACAGGGCTAAGTTCACTCCATACTTCAATACATTGTTTTAATTCTAGCTTCTATTAATGAACACATACAAAAGTAGGGCATTTTCAGAAATGTGTGGATTTCAGTTTATCTTCCGTTGTTTTGGCGACTATGAGGAAAACTTTCAACAGGTTAAAATATATATGCAAATTCCCCAAATGATTACTCTGTTTTTGCCAGTATTCAGCTGAGGAACTGCATCATAGACTGATAATATGGAGGATGTTATGCAGAGGAACACATTAAAAAAGCCAAATAGTTCATGGAGATTATAAAGTAGCTTTCAACCTATTTTCTCATCAACTCTTGCCTCACTAAATGCTACGCTACATTTCTCAGAAATAAATCAAAAGTTAATGGTCAAGCCTATGTTGTTGGTTTACCAAGGAAAGCAAAAAATCTAGCTGTAT
>NW_010546331.1:6295-26230 GCF_000687285.1 Phaethon lepturus | reverse complement strand
ATTGATGCTGTTAATTCTTCTCAGATGTTTCTACTTTCCAATCATTCTCTCAGCTGGAGGCTCAGCCCTTTCCACTCGGTGGGCTGAGGAAATGCTTATTTATTTTAAATTATGTTATCCCCTTCTCGGTTGTCTTAGAGCATAAGCGGGCATGCTGTTAAAGATCTCTCTCTCCGCAGCATTCATGAATTCCCTTTGCCATCGTAAGGCCATGTGTATCTAGAGCAGAGTAAATCAGTGAGAAACATGAGGCAAATGTATACTCTCTGACTGACAGTGTCTCACTGAACACAGGCACTTGAGAGTACCCTTTCCTCTTACAAGTCCATGTCCTGATCACTTCAGTCACTGCACCCACGATGGAGTATTTCTTTAGCTGTGGAAGGTAGCAACGATTCAAAATATGTCTCATGTAAGAACTGGTACATCTGATGACCCTAAACTGCTCGTGTGCATCAAGTGATGCTGGGTGTTAATCTCGGTGGACCCAACACACCTGACTGCCTTGAATGTTTTTTCTTTGATGGTGTTTGATTGGACTTACTAAGTGCATCAGTCTGCTGGGGCTTAGAGTTTTTTAGCCCCCGGGAGGAACGTGTTCTCTGAACACCTCTGTCTAACGCAGAGTTTGATTTCAAAGGGAAAATGCATGATATGGAACTGGTGTTGCAATTATGGAAAGTGATATGTAATTTCTTTGAAGAAAGAAGAAATCTTGAAGTGATTTTTGAAGTGGAATATAAGGTTTTTGTAGGAGTAAAATGTTTGCATTATCTATCATCAATATAGCCATTCAATCCTTCTCTGCTGCAGTAGCAATTTGTTTTCATTTTCTATTTTTATTGCTCTTTCCATAACGATTTTCTATTGATTGAATTCCTTTTCTTTCCTATCACTCTGGATCTTGGTCCCTAATCAAGTTCTTAACACCTTTTGTAACTCAGTTCAGTTTATACTCTCATCTTAAGGAAAAGGGGAAAAAAAATCATATAGGCAGTACCTATATGATTGTTGTATTCATTTCACAACTTCAAATTTATAGGATTCACATAATATTTATCCTTTTATTGGTCATTTGTGTTCTCTTTCAAATGTTAATATAACTCGACCCATTTCAGGCAGGTCTTTATTGAGAAGGTAAAATAAATATGTATTTGCTGCCTTTAATGATCATTGTAGCTACTCCCATTGTGTGTTCTCCAATTATGATATGATGTGAGATGTAAGTCTGTACATCTCTTCTTCCCCACCTGCCCCCCCGCCCCAGTTTTTGCTTTTCATGAAAATATTTAGTAATCAGCAAGCCCATTTTTCACATCACTCAAATTTGATTGAATATGGTACTAAAAACACAGGATTGCTGGGGGTTTTTTTTCCCCTTCCCTAAGAAAAAAAGGAGTTAAGATACGTATAAGGAAATGTTTAATAGACAGTGGAGAACCAGAGATTTCTTTCTCTTGGAAAAGAACCCTTACCAATGCTTATTGAATTTGCTCGTCTGCATGAAGAAAAGAACTGTTGTTTTGTTATATAGCAGCTGTAGGAAGATTGACAGCTACAAATTGCAAATCTATGAAGGATCTGTCCATGACACAAATTTTAGTTCATTTAGATAGTAATCCTACACATCTTGTCATTTGCAAAATTATATAAACAAGATCAGTAAGTTTGTGGAGAAGATATAAATGCAGTGAATATACTGTAAAGATTTTGAAGCTCTTTGGGATAATGAGCAGCGCATGGTCTTGCCTGAAATACGACATTAATACAGTTAATTTAAATTCAAATATGAACACACAATTGTAAACCTTATATTGTAGAAAAGAAATACATGTTTTGAAACATGCTAGCTCTGTCAGAAGAACATGAAGTGTAATAATCTTTTTGTTAAGATAAAGAGAAAAACATTGAGGTTGTGGTGTGCTTTGCATTTTTAAACAGAATCTAATGAATTACAAACATTCATTATGCTACAAGCAATTGCTGAAACTTCTCAGGACCCCAAAATAGAGAGTTATTTGTATACTGATACTTGCATGTTTTCTGATTACGGTTTCACTTTAAAAAACAGAAATAAATGAAAAAGCTATTGTTCTGAAAGGAATTCTCTGCTAGCTCCAAAACTTTTGTTGGTCTACTTCTATCTTGTAAATTTACGTCTAAGTACTGCAGAGTGTTTAGGTTATGGAACTTTCTGTCGGGAAGTGTGGGAAAGCTATAGGAGGGGGCTGGAGCAGTCTTTGTTGGATCTTGGAAGAGTTAAGGGCATATAATCCGCTTCATAAGGTCAGGCTTACCAAATGTCTGAGAGAGAAGATCGCTGAAATTTTCAAAGGTCAAAAAGAGCGATGTGCTAATTTTAAAGGACAGCTTGTATAAATATTGCTTACCTTAACATGTCAATATGCACAAAAATAAATATTTCTTGATCTGTGTTTTTATCTAAGTATTTACTTTAACAATTCACTCTTTCTTAAATATGCTATTTGTAACATAGCTACTGTTCTTCTAATGCTGTTTCAGTCTCTGGACTCAAGAACAAGCCAGTGGAAATGGTCTGTATTTATAGGACCAAGCCAACTGACAATTTTTGAATGCCTCAGAATGACTATTCTTGGCTCTGCACATTGTAGACTGTCACTTTCCAAAAATTGATTTCTTTGAAACATGTGGGTCTTTGGAGTTCAGTTTCATTTTACCTCCTATTCGGTAACCATGCATGCATGGCAGAGGTGGTGGTCACGGTCAGCAGGCAGATGATGTGGAACATTGACCACCAGAACCACAGGTTGACATGCTTATGGTCCAAAAGGCTGATTGGCTTGGGTCAGTACAGGTAAAACTAGGTGGTTGCTTTAGGTATGTGGACAGAGGCTGATATCCTCTGCTGTTCACCAAAGATAGGTACTGAGAATTTATTACCAAACTCTACTGCTTTTTACAACTGTTTTGAATTTATTTTTAAAACTGTCTCTTAATATTTTATCTTGAGAATTAATTCCTGCCATGGCACTATATTTTTAGTGAATCCTGAATGGATTCAAAATGCAGGAGACCCTTCTATAAATTACAGTGTTAGTGACAGGTGACAAAATAACAGGGGCTGGAGAATACATACCAGTTGGTTTGTGGTACTTTCTATGCCATACTACAGCTACGTTGCTTATCCCTGATACTCAGGTGATTCTTCTTAAATGAATTGCCATGTAACTGAAGGGGATCAGGAACCCGAGGACATAAAAGAAGTCCCAGGTCTGATCTGAAGTAATCAAATATTGTTGATCCTCCAAAGAAGTGCTTAATGCTCCTCGCTTTTCCAGATGAGAAAGCGGTCAGTAAGGATGTCTGTTACATGGGGAGTGAAGTTTTAATGATGAAAAGCCTGTGTCTCAAATTATGGGAATGTTGTAGGTGATTTAATTGTGAACTAATGTAAATGGTGTCTAGAAAACCAGACAAATCTTCAAAACATAATTATAAATCAAAATAAGAGAAGAGAAAAGAAAGATGCAGTATTTTTGAAGGCTGTTACCTGGCAGTGTTTCAGGACTAGACACAAATGTTACTTTGAAAGAACTAGGGAGTTCTTTTTTCTGATGGTATAAAACACCTATTTCTTCCCTTACAAACTGAAGATCACTTGACTTTATCATACAATTCAGATGTTTGAGACAAGCTTTCTTTGGCAAGGAAGAGTCATTGTATTTCTCAGTGTGTTCTGCTCCAGTGGCAGGCCTGCAAATGCAAGTAAGTGCTTATGATGCTGTTAGCCAAGGGACTGTTCCTTTAGCTCAAGTAGGAAAGATCTCCATTTGGAAGAGAGGCTTTTGAGTACTTTCTTCCAGAGTAGGAGGAATTCCTATCAGTTTTGCAGTAGTATTTTTAAGCAGCTTCAATTACATATTCTTAACTCTATTTCACTAATGGGAGCTCATCTTTCAGTCTCTCTGACTTTTTTCCTTGACATTATCTTCCACTGAAGCCACCCTGCCTGTTCTGTTAGGTTGTAATTCCCTTTACAAAGTCAACTTTTGCATTTCTTTATTCTGTCACTTCTGGTTTTGATCATCTTCCCTCGGCTCTCAGAAGTATTTTGTATCTGTTAGTCCTTACCTTTCCCACTGATAAGCCACTTCTTTCTCCTTTAGTCTATCCAAAGAAACCAATTTCTTCTACTCAAACTGTTTGGTTTGCTCACTAGCTCTAAGATCTCTGTACACCTACAACTTTTTCCCACTTCAAAGCCTGTCATGACAATGTGACAGCACATATTTTCTTTTTCCAGCTGTAGCATGTATCTGTAACTCTAGTATTATGTTTCTGAACTTGAATTTTGATGCCGCATGAAGTTGTCCTTGTGAAGAGAGTTCATTCTGACAAGTAGTATTACTATGGAAATGGGTGATCCATTCATGTTCTTGAAAGCCAGCGGAATTGATGCTTAAGGGCTTGCATTCTGTGTGTGTGAGAGAGCAGAACCATTGGACAGATCATCTAAGAGACACACGAGATCCCAATTTTCTTTGTTAAAACGTTAACTGACAAACTGCTGATAGGTTGTATTTTCTCCTAGAACAAAAAGAAGCAGTCTTCTTGAGTTAACAGCCTGTGCCCCTTTTGCTTGCTAGCCTTCCAAGGATCAGAATTGTCTCTTGAGACCTATTCCCTTCTACAGAGCTTGGTTTTTATCTACAAAATGTATTAGAAGGCCCTTTGTGGGAGCCTGAAGTACAGAACTGTGCTTTTATTGCAGCTGCTCTAGAAAGGAGTAGTCTAGCCCTGCATTTTCTTCATGGGTGGCTAGCTTCTTGCTAGCTCATTGTGGGAAATACTATTGTAGTTCCAATACTAGCCAAATTTACAAAATCTACTTCAAAAAGTTTTTAACCTAATTTATTTGTTCATATGAGGTAAGGAAGAGAGTGAATTCTTCACATATAATGAAAATGCCCAGTACTGAGTCAGATGTAGCCAACCTGAAAATGTCAGATCATAAAGTTCAGCACTTTCTGAATTGGGGTTGAGGTGGAGGAGACCCATTTATACTTTGCCATTTCAAGCAAGTATTACTTTTTTCACTTTCCCATAATTCAAAGAACAGGTGAATGAACCTGTCTAAGGCTGTAAAATTAAAAAGAAATATCACCTTTGGAAGGAAGTGAAAAAGCTAAAAGATCAACATGGGACATTTCAGCTATAAATGAGAAATTGCATAAACATACATAAACATTGTTAGCATGAGAAATACATATGAACATAAATGAGAAAATACATAAACATTATTAGCATGAGAATGTGGGTTTATAGTCCAAAGTCTAATGAAGTGCGAAGTCCCTTTTTGTTTCATACAAAAATACAAAAAAGTGAAAAATCCTAGTATATCAACAGTAGTCACAAAGTCAAGTATACAAAATATTTCAAAACTAGAACTTATGTATTCTAGACAGTCTCCAATTAGATCTGTTACGTGATATTTTTTCAAATTTATTTTCACAAAGTGCCCCGATCAAGATATCTTTGAGTTGTCCAACATCCACTCTGTTCTGCATGTCATCCCCCCATTTACTGAATATTATTGTGACTCTGCTATGAGATTAGAAATTTTAGTAATCAAACCTATTTTCTTGCCATACTTCACAGCTTTTTAATGAATTTTTCAGAGTAGCAGTACCACCCAGGCTTCTATTGAAGCCTGTAGCAGGTACAATATTAAAGCTTCTGCAGGTTAGAGCCTGGGCTGTCGTGCTGGTCACAGAAGAACTGAGGAACGTGCAATTATTGGTCATATTTGTTAAGCTTGGATCAAGAGCCGTTCTTTGCATTTCTGTTGTAGAGACAGGGTTAGAATCAGTTCTATGGAGCAACTTCGGATTCAGTTTATCAGTGAAATCTTCCTTCAGTCTTCTGTCTCTTTCACTGCAAACCTCTCAGCTTTTACTACAGAAAAAGGTTGGGGATTGTATATAAACTTTTTTTTTCTGGATGAGTTGCTGTGTTAGTCTTCATTATGTTTAGACAAGAGTAAGCAGGCTGAAACTACCAGCAGGCTTGTCACTCCTAGTTTGTGAATGCATAACACTACACTTTTTTTTTTTAAATATTGCTTTTATGTTGCTTTGTGTTAGTACCTTCTTATGCTATTGAAAGAGGTAAAGGGATTGTGTCTGCTTCCTTAGTCTGTGAGCAATGTTTGAACCTTTGGATCACCAAGCAGATTTGTGCCACCTGAACTAATGAAGTGTTAAGGAAAATAGCCGTTTCTTCTTGAACTGTGTTAGTGGAGAACACGGTACGTACTTTGCCAGACCTACCATTATCCTACCATTTTCCCCAGCAATCTTGGATCCTGTTCAGATCTGGAAGAGTATTCCAATTCATTCATCTAAATTTGCATCCTGATAACTGGACATCTCTTCTTCCACAGCCACATGTTCTTTGCTCTAGTGTCTCACATAAATCTGACCTGGTTTCTTGTTCCAGACTTTTCCACTGCTCCCCTTTACCATCCCAGTTTTGTTTTCCATTCCCAGGCTGCTTCTGCAGACATCTGGCCCAGCCACTGATTTCTTTTAACAGCCCCCTCCCCCTTTCCTATACAGGTTCACTGATCTCTGTATTTCTTTATTGCTCTCATTTTCACTTCCCACGCACTCTCATATGTCTGCTCTATAGTCTCCTTACTCTTACTCCATTCTGGTAGTGAGTCAACTCTTGTTCCCATTTGAAAACTAACACAGATGCGCTCTTTCTCCAAACTTCTTGAGGTTGTAAGGGGAGAAGCTTTACCTGTTCATTGCCTAGGTAGCCAAAGCTGTGCTGGCTCCACCAAATTAAAAAAAAAAAAAAAAATCCAGGGAGAGTTTGCGGTATCCCTGAATATGTAAGATAAAATATGTTGAACACATGTTGAATTTCCAGAAAACACAGCTGTTGAACTCTAAACCCCTACAGAGAACTCACACACTTACGAAGTAGACAAGCTTCTCTTCTTCCATGTGAAGAATTTGTCTCTGTCATTAGGACACATCAGAAATGTTATTGTTTTGATCAAATGTCAGGTCCTTCCACCAATGCAGGAAAGCCCTCAGATTTTCTCAGGAAAACATGGCTTGTCCATGTTAAAGCATTGCCATTTTCTCTTAGCAAAATATATATAACAAACTGAAATTTTGATGAAGCATTTATTGGAAGAGCATTTTAAAAAGGGTTTTTTTCTTTCCCCTGTGTAAAGTGTCAGCATAAGTACATTTGTGTGAAACTATACCTATAGTAATATATTACTATAGGTATATAGTATGTATGTATAGGTATATATAATATTATAACAGCATCCTGGAATAGGAAATGTTGGACAGTCATAGATAGGCACACAGCTCCTGTCCTACATTTGACACATCATGAGTAGTCTGGAATATTTTTCTGGGTATGGATCCCCAGGCCTGCCAGGGATGTGCCTGCGCTTGCACTGTGCAGCACTGCATTGATACAAAAGCCAGTTCAGTAAGAAAAACAATGTGAATTAATGCAAGCAGAGTGCTCTACTACTAGGTCTCCCACATACGGAGTAGTTTGAGATTTCCCACAAAATACACCTGTACACAGTGTACCTGCGAGTGTCTTTAGAGGATGGAGCTATACACTGAAAGAATTATATCTGTGGGCATACAGCTAGCATGTCTACAAGTGTATGGATGAGAGGGAGAAAACATGTGATAACGTTGGCATCAGAGATTTCAGTAACAATCCAACTTAAGATGATTGCATTACTCATAATTGGAAGAGGTATATGTGTTGATGAATAGATGCAGAAAGTGAAAGAGATTGGTGTGTATGTAGGTATTTATCGGCTTGAAAATAAGATGGGGTGAAGATACAATGCAATTTATTCTTAAAGCACTGCCATTAGAGAAGTAACACTGTTCTGTAACTGTTTTACTCTGTAGAAACGTCCCCTACATGGTTCAGCTCATTATCTGGGAGTATGGAGTTTCTGAAGATGGCAATTAATTGCCAAATGGGGATTTACCTTGTTAGGCTTTCAGTTGTTTTAAAAAAAGTTTTCCAATTAATTTTTTTTATGTGATGAGAGGAAATACATAATTTTCATGGGGCTTTTAGCTTTATTTAAGCTGTAAAGGTAGAACTCTTCTTAGTTGTACATTATTTCAGTGTGCTGCGAGCACCTAACAGACATACTCATTGAGAAATTGTTGAAAATGTTGTTACCACTTTGCTTTCTGGCAAACAGTCTATAAGACAGTTTGTGAAATGAATTTTCTTGATTGCCTTGCAGCATATGCAAACTACTTAAAAATGTCATAATTACCTCTCTGAAGTGGGGGGGGGGGGGGGGGAAGAGGGGGAGAAAGACACAAAACAGGCAGAAATTCATCTGTCTATTCTCATGTTAGTATAAAGAAAATGGTACTCTATAAAGGCAGCACAAAAGACGTAACAGAAATGTTATAATGAGAGCAATCAAGTCCTTCAAAATGCTGGGTAGTGGTTATACCATCGGGGGGTGAGGGGGAACCCACAGTTTGCTGTGTAAAACATTGAACATGTATTTGGTTTTATTCAGCAAGCTAAACCTAAACTATCAAACACGCTTGCTCTCTGACTTTCACTTGAATGTAAGTATTTGAGTTATGGGTTCTGCAGGACTTCTGAATGTGGCGTGCTTGCTAAAGTCGATGGATGTCCCTCTGCCTATAATTTCACTGTTCAAAATTGCTATAAAGATAAAACAATTTATTTTATTTCTACTGCTGTGGTATTTAATGTATTTTGGAATGCATGTAAACAATTGTCATTTTTGGCTTTCTACAGAATGAATTTACAACTTACACTGACTTTGTTACCTACACCGAAGCAAGAAGAAATGTTTTTCCTATGTATTTTTATGTTTGGGTTATAGCTAGTCTTAAGCTATTGTTTCTTCTATGCTAACTTATATTTTTCTTCCCAAAATCATGCTTATTTGTCAGGAATCTGTGGAGGGCAAAGATGTAAACTCTTAGCAAACAGACAGGGCTTCACAGAGGAGTGAGGAGACACTTTGCAAGATTCACGATATGAATTAAGCTGCTAGTTGATTAGCTTTTGCAGCTATCTTCCCAACCACTCAAAGGCCAATGTTTGGTACAATAAATCTAGAGATTTTAGAGACTGATATTCCTGTATTTTAGCCTCTTGATTTTTCAAGTGTCAGTAGTGCTTATAAATCAGAAGATTCTGCTTGGTATTCTGGGAAGTGTGCCTTTGAAGCCAGGCTGGAGGGAGCACCATGATTGTTGCCTTTTGGCTGAATCCCCCAAGAATTGTCTGGAGAAAAAATTCTCTTGTGTGGGGAAAAGACCTTCTCGGTCTGTTGCCAGGAGGTGTCACTACAGCTCAGGAGTAACTATTCTATCCCTGGAGACACACTTTAATAATTTCAAGGTCTCATATAAGTGCTGGTGTCATCAGATGCAATAATGCACCACCCTTTATCGTATGTCTGAAGAAAGAACACTGAAATTGTGCAGTCCACTAATTAATATATAGACAAGTAAAGAGATGATGCCAATGTGTGCTAAATGTGTTGTCCTTCAAAGCACTTACTACATTGATACTGAAATATGCATGCAATGTGATATGTGTACATCCTTCCTTTGGGGAATTAGTGCTTATACAGAGCTATCTGATGCAGTCGTTTGTACTCCCTTGGTCCTATTCATCTCTTAGGGTTGTAGCAGAATCTCAGCAATCACTGATCAAACGTATTACACTAGAATTAGCATGGCAAGGTATCTTTTGAAAACCAGGAGGGTGAAAGTGTCAGTCTGAAGGAGATGGAGCCATGAGTAGGTTTGGGAATCATATCCTTAAATGCTACTGATATCACTCTTGCAAAACAATTAAATAATTTATTTTAATGCACGAGAGGCCTTTTATTCTCAATCAGTTTTGCACAGCATATTATATGTATTTTATACAGCCTGCTAATGAGCTGAAGACTTGTTAATTATATGTGTGTGGAATGGCATAGCTGTTGAATTATGCACATTATTTTTCTTTACAACGAAGCTTTCCTCTTAACTCTATGTGTCCTGGTTAAAAATGTACACCTTGGGTTGCTGTTACTAACTCGTCTGCTGTCACTTCATTGTCATCAATCTTTTGGTGGTATGAAGAGTCCATCTGAAAGCTGGAAGACTTGACTAGGCAATTAAAAAAAGTACACGGTTTAAAAGCAGCTTCCTGTATTGCATAAAGCAGCTGTTGGGAATTTTACACCCCTTGAAATAAAAGACAAAAAAGTTTAATAAAAGAGTGTAAAATCTGTAATGATACACTTCATTTTCTTTGTTTGGCTGTCTAGTTTGTAATTCATTACTGTTTTCCTATTTAATACTGTCCTCTTGATGTGGTGAAAAAAACCAAAAACAAACAAAAAAGCCCAAAATCAAAACGCCAAAAAACCCACTAGCAACCAAAACTGCAGTTATAGCTGTTATTTACAGAAAAATGTTCTATTGTACCAGATCAGTGTTGTGAGAACTGGAATCTAAGTAGAGGTAGGTGCACTATTTCCTGAATTTATTGTCCTTATAAAGATTATAAAATGTAATTTAAAGCTGATCAGCTATTTCTTACCTTGGATAATTCTAGAAAGCTACAAAAATTCACAATCCTGGTGATACGAGTTACTTACTAAGCAGCATGTTTTTATGTAAACTTGATGTCTAGTATAGAATTTAAATCATTATGTGGAAATAAGATTTTCAAAATCCCTGTGTCTTTTACTATGAATTATTCATATGAATGAATACAGATATCTAGCTCCAGTATGTGTTGAATGGGGATGATGTTTAATTTACATGTGTTGGAGGTCATTCTCATAGATCTAGGAGAAACATAGATAATGAAAGCAAGCTGGTATACCTTTGCTTTTATCAAGAGCCATTCATATTTACACCGTGAGGTTGCTGTTAAAGTCTGACCATGTAGTGTTCCTTAGTGTATGTGTGTGATCAGAACAGTATGAGTGTATCTTTTAAGTCTCCATTGGTGAAAAATGCACCAAAAAAGTGAAAACCTGTATGGAAACCTTGCAAAAACTATGTCAGTTGATGTTAGGCGTCTCTGTCACTTCTTAATCTCCCCTTGGTGCTTTCAAATTTCATTCTGACATTTAAAGTGGTGGCTTTGATTTAGGATCCTTAAATGGGTGGAGATCAGTTTATGTTAGCAGTTTTCTCAAGCCAGTATCACACTGCGTGTGTCAGAAGCTTCAGATGTTCTGGGGCTTACTGGTCGAGTATGTATCCCTTAAAGAGCACTTTGATTTGCTATGCTCTGTCCTCTTCTCAAGTTATGGGCTATGAGGTCTGCCCCAGGCCAATGAAACAATCCTGCATTTGTGCAGGTGCTCTTGGAAAGCAGAGGTAGTTTATACCAGGATTTCTATCACATTGAAGACTGAACTTAAACAGCGTCACGATTGCAACAGGACTGGTGGGCTGAAAATCTGTCTGAACTGCTTTCTGCTTTTCAGTGGGGAAAAAAAAAGCAAACATGCCACAACCAAAAAAACGCCCCAACAAAAAACTCTCAGTTTTCAGTTCAGAAAAAGTTGGGCTTTTTTTCTGGGTAGTGAATGGGTAGTGAAAAGCTGTCTCGCTGAAGATTTCTGAAACTGCATGGGAGAGACAGAAGGTAAGAAAAGTAAAGCTTTAGTAGTAATATTATACATGTAATAAAAGGAACCACAGCTTTATTTGATATCTTTTATTTTTTGAGTGTGTCAGTTTAGATGAGGGAGTTGTATATGGCTAAAATAAGCAGAAGAAAGTCATTGATTTGTCTTGATCACAGGCCCTGGCTACATAAATCAGTATTACCTTCAACAAACGAAGTATTTGTAATACTGTTACTTGAAAACGCGATCAGAAATTGTGGATGTTCACACTCTGAGCTGCACTAGTGAACTTCAGACCGAGGGACTTCTACTTTTTTTTTTTTCTCTAGTTATTGGGTATTTTTTGTGGTTCATAAGCAATTAAAAAAAAAAAAAAAAAAGCTACAGTGTGTCAGAGTATGTGATTCTTGGACACATCCTCATGGGGAGAGGAACAGGTCCAAAGAAAAAAAAATTCTAAATTAGCTTGAAGGCTTCTTCAGTCTCTGTTGTTTATGCAGAAGAGTGTTCAAGAGATTTCATTTGTTGTGCTAACATCAGCTTGTTTCAAATAAGCCATGAAATCTGTCTAATAGTCATTATCAGCCTTAAAGGATTATATGCATCTTTCATCTTGGGTGCTGCTGCAAGATAAATACAATAGCAATAATCAGCTTAGTTAAGTTCAAGCAGGTGCTCTAAAAGGAAAAGTACATTTTCCCTCTATCTTCAACAGTGGAACATGTGATTATGTAGAAAATTATTAAGGAAATTACTTACAGGCATTTTGAAGTCTTATGTTCTAGGTAACCACGGTTGTTTGGTTTTTCTGGGTATTTTAATCTACGGATTTCATTACATGACATGGACATAAAGAACTTCAATTTTCTGATCTGCTTTGTAATGGAAAGTGGTGTATCATGGCAAGATGGTGAGTGGATTTCCCTTCCTAGCTAGTTGATGACGTTGCAGTCACTCAAGTTTTGCTAATGAAAACAAATTCTATTTTTTCCCTTTCCCACACACAGTATTGCTTTTTTCTTCCTGCCTTTCAAACGTAGTACCTTTGTAAGTAAAGAGACTCTGTGACCATTTCCTCCCATGATGTGGAAAGCGGTGGTAGCAATAGAGCTGAGCTGGTGGCTCTCAGTGGCTTCTTTGTATTCTCCCTTGGGTGGGCTGGGTGCTACAGAGTCTATGGGATGCTGAGAGTTAATCAGACATGTAACATCTTTGTAGGTAAGACTGAGGGTTAGGTCCAAAATAACTTTTAACCACTGCACGTCTCCCGGTAACCGGGGATTTGCCCTTCCATAAGAGACACATTCTGTATTCCTCAAGTTGATAAATGTCTAGATTAGTTTGTTTCTTTGAAGTAAATTACTTGCTTTACTGGCTAATTGTAGTAGTAAATGCATATGCCAAGTTCTTAAAGGGATATTGATACTATACAAAATATTTTTATAACTGGAAATAACTGTAAAACCAAGAAAGGAAAATGGAGCTATAAAATTATGTGGCAATTCCAAAATTGAATGAGTTAATTTTTAGTGTTTCACTATAGGGCTTAACTATTATTAATTGCTTGCCAAACTTTGTGGGTTAATGTCAATTATTCATGAACAATTTGGAGTACAATTTATTGTACTGTCTTGGAGAAAATTCATGTGACCATGAAAGTGTCTGAGGTAAGCAATAATTTCTGTGTCATTTGAAAATATTTTCCTTTCTGCAGAATTCCTTTGGGTATTTTCTATGACTGGTATAAAACCATGATAACTTTAATTTTGTCAAAAGGTATTGTTATTAAGAACACTTACAAAATGCTATAATATATGGCTACAGAAGTAAACATGTGAAAGAGGCACAGTTTTAAGACTTTGAAATAAAGCCATAGGACCATGGTTAACTGAAGATTTTCAAAAAACCTTTTTTTTAGTTTTGTTTTTTTAATAATGGTTTAAACCTAGCTTAGAAAATGACATGGAAGTCCCTTGACCTACAGGTCAAAAAAATAAGAGGCATGAGATGCTGTAGTACTAAACTCTGCTACAGTTGACCAGATGAGTGTTCTGGAGCAGGAAATGGTGGAAGGAACTGGGAAGAGAAGGCAGCCTGAAAGGTTTTTGCACAATCTCCATTGAAAGTGGTCTTTCCTGTGTATGGCTAAAAATCCCTTTTTTACCCTGTGTGTTCTGAGGAAAGCTTGTGCAATCTGCATTTCTTGAATGCTCATCCTTCCTAATTTATGTCCAGACAATTTCTTTCTACATTATGTGGCTTTGTTTGGGGCAATGCTTGGAAGACTATTCAAGTCTGAATATTGGACTCGCCACAAAGTAAGTTTCAAAGTAGGAATCCAGGAAGAATTAATAGTATGTTATAAAAATCCCCCTTTGTATGC
This sequence comes from Phaethon lepturus, assembly GCF_000687285.1. Lineage (NCBI taxonomy): Eukaryota > Metazoa > Chordata > Aves > Phaethontiformes > Phaethontidae > Phaethon > Phaethon lepturus. Next base: position 12,164 of record NW_010546331.1, on the reverse strand, counting down.
CTGAAGTCTCTATACATGGCAACATTAGGAGCCAATTGGTTGATTAAGAAGGGTGATACAGCTTGCCTGGCTGCGATGAAAGTACATTTAGGACAGTACATTCTCAGACTTTTTGCCATGACGTTGTTTTTGATTCTTCTTTATGGATTGTCCAGATAGAGGTGTCAATATGGTGTTATATTGCAGAGAGGACTAATATTTAAGAAATGCAGGGAGAAAAATCTTTTACTTTTTCCTGCATGCTGTGCCACAAATAAATTGTAAGTGGGATGAGCAAGAGACTGATTTCACTTGAATTGTGGTTGAAGGGAGGCATTTCATTCTTCTGTCTCGTGTAAATCCAATTTGATTTTTTGCAAGTGAGATGCGATTTGCCCTCATAGAAATCTAGCTTCCCTCATTGCAATAGGTTTTGCTTATAATAATGCACAACATACTGTGTATTTTGCACAGATTGATCTGCTGGGAACTGAATGGAAACATACATTAGTGAGACAATGTAAAGATTTCACACTTCCACTGCATCTGTAGTGCTTGTGTTTGAGATAAATGACAGACTTCAGGACACCAATTCTCCTGCTCATTTGCACTTTCTCTAGGCAACAAGGAAAAGATTCAGAAGCCTAAACATAGACATCTAATGCAATTTTGGATGCTTTGGGTACCTGAGACACCTGTCAGGGCTAGCAGGTGTGACAGATGACTTAAAGCCTTCTTTAGCAGCAGTTGAAAGCCATGGTGAGATTCCCTCAGGCATCTAAAATAACACTAGACAATCTATGTTTAGGTACCTGCATTGCTCCTTAATGCTCTGTTGTAAAATGAAGTAAATCAGGTAAAGATGATTTAAACAATTGTAAACTGTTTGTATGTGTTTAAGAAATTACCTGGAGTAATTTGGTAGTGGAAGTTAGTGATAAAAATGAGATCTAAACTACTAACTTCGTTTTGTATCAGTTTATTTTGCTTTAAAAATTGCTTGTAGTACAACCTCTGTGCAAATTTGCAATTATATAATGAGTGCTTTGTTTTTTAAATGATCAGTTTTAAAGCTCTAGATAATCACTAATATTAAACTTGGTGTATATTGAACTACTGAAGTTGCTGCTCGTAAGCTAACTAGTGTCAAATTCATATCACTAGGTTCAAGGAGATTTCTATCAGTTTGAATAGAAAATTATTGTTTCCATCTAACTGGTGCCATTGTGGAGATAAGACTGTTGTTTGTCCAGTGCAACATTGTGATCAGGCAGAGCCTTTGTCCAGGGGTATGCATGGCAGTGAAGCTGTACCACCAGCAGTGGTCTTGCTTTGCTGTTAGAGTGCCTTCACGCACCCGGACTGGTACCTGTACACTGCTGTGATCCTTCAGCTTTTATCGCAAAGATGCAGGGATTGGGAGCACTGAGATTCAAGTGATCTCTTGCAGCGTATGAGAAATAAGGAACCTGTCTGCCACATCAAAGACTGTGCTTTGGACATGCTTTTAGTTTGGCAGTAATGGCAGCGTTTCTTATTTTGAGGCATTTGGTAGCCAGGTAATGTAGATATTTAAATGGATTCAATAAATTCTAATTAACAGTGCTCTGGAAGTGGAAGTTACCCATTGAGCTCTATGATCAAAAAGAAATTTTGAGTATTCCAGTATTATATTATGTATTTACATTCTCCATAGTTAATGTATAGTTAAACAACAGAGCACAACAGGCATTAATCCCCTTGAAATATACTCCTGATGTCAGAAATATTGTTGGGAATGAGCTGAAGGGTGTGTTACTTTAAGTACCTGAGTGGTACAGTAATATTTTATGAATTCTTTACCTGGGGCGTCTCATTGCTATTATGAAATGGTAATTTAAATAAATAAAATCCTCAAGGAGTTGCTCTTCAATTTACAAGGGATTTTAACAGGAGTTTGGCATCACTGGTAGCTAGTAAGGAAAATGGTATTTATGTGCTGCATTCTGAAGGTGTTTGCTTCATTCATATCAAGTCTAGCATGTGACACGGTCATAGCTACCAGAACTATCAAAACTTCAAAGTATACACACAACTGCAGTCAGTAGTCCAAGTAACTTTTCCTATATATGCTATCCATAATTTATTGTAAGCAAAGCCAGAAATAATTTGTGCTTTAAAAACAGCAAGAGTGGTGAAAACCATAATGCATTACAACCCAATTTTTTTTTTTTTGAAAAATGGAAAACAAATTACATGAATGATCTTTTTTAATAGCGCTTGTCGCTTTCCAGTATGGAACATCTAGTTAAACAGTGCATTATAACAAAGTACAGGAGGTGCAAACAAAAGTAGGAGCAGACTTCTTGTTTCTTGTCTAATATGCAATCACAGTTAATGCAAGATGTTTTTATTTTAAAATATGGAAGTGTATATATTCATAGGTTTTAACATCTGTTCTTTTCCAATTGTTTTCTTACCAGCTATTCTTAAATATTTCAGAGAAAACCTAAGGGCTTATTAAAATTTTAGCAAGAAAGCTTTTTTTTTTTTTCCCCAGGGCACACAAGATGTTACCTCTAAAGAAATATTAGTGAATTACTTCTTTCCCTTGACTGTAATGATTTTATAATTCTACTTTATGATAAAGGAAATCTATACAGGTTCATTGTTTTTTGTGTTTTCTGGGTAAAAGCTAATCTTGCCCTGGAATGTGGACAGATGGGAATAACCATTTTAAGTATTAGTTATGATGATTTCTGAGCAAAAATTAGTTTTGTTTTTATCTTGATGTTATTTTTTTGAAGAAAAACAAACAAACAAAACCCAAAACTAACAAACAAAAAACCCAAAAAAATCCATACACTCCATACATATCTCACCATGGTTTAGTCACTGTCAGTATAGTGATAAACTAGAGAATAATGATATAGAGTACTTTCATAGGCTGGAAGTGATGACTGCAAAATTGTCATGGAAGAAGAATGCTGTATTATGACATTTCACAATTCAGAAGCAGGCAAGAATATATTCACTTGTTATATGTTTGTTCTCTTATGGGGTAATATCTTGACAGTTATGGACTTGCAAAGAGTCTTTTCTGTTATGACCACTGGGATCTTGTCATCTTTATTGTGGGATATGATCTGTTTCCTAGAACTGCTTGGAATATTTCTTTTAATTGGTTATTTGCACATGAATGTAAAATACAGGCAAAGCCTTTGGTTTCTTCCATATAGTGGTGTTTCTGACATTTTGGCCTTTAGCACTAAAAATCTCATTCTTGTTTTAGGATTGAGTTATCTGTAGAGTTGTTTGTGGTAGGCAAAGGTGGCTGGGGAAGGGGGTCCCCTTGTGGAACTGGGTTGATAATATCTATTACAAGCTGTGTGCAATCCTATGTATTCAGTTATTTCTCATCCTGGTTTTGTACTTTAGGGCTCCAGCACTTCATAAACATGATTTAAAAAAATAAAAGCAAAGTAGCCTGCAATACTGTGACTCTTGTAATGTGAAAATTTCTATCTTGCATTCTTCACACTTAAAACTAATGGCAAACAAAAATTTCTAAAAGTTTACAGTATCTCATAATGAATGGCTAATCCAAAATAATTAAACTAGAATGAAATGTATTCCTCACCCTTGTCAGTAAACAGCTGATTAAAGTATAAGGATTTATGCATCATCTTTAAATATATTTATTTAAGCGCAGCTACAAAGCTGATACTGTCTTGCTATTTATTTATTTATTTAAATATCTAATCATCTCTGAGTCCTACTAAGCTTTTGGCTGCAAGATTCTCCTGTAGCAAGCTCCCCAAGTTAGTCATGCACTGTGCAAATGTACTGTATCCCCTCAATTTTGCATTTTTTGCCTTCCAATTTTGTTGTATCTCTTTAGTCTGTGAGAAATGTCTGTCTTAGCTTCTCTGTACAATTTATTGTTCTGCATAGCTGTATTATATCAGATTTTGTGCATTAATCGCTTATGGAAACTAGATATTCCCAGTCTTTAAAGCCTTCTCCCATGCCTCTAATCATTTTCATTGCCCATCCCTGGCCGTCCTCAATATTTTCTAGTGTTGACTCATGTAATTGCATTATTGTATTTTCAATGTTTATTCTATTTCTGTATGTACTAATACTTTTTCCCTGCACATTTGCAGTTGAGCTTGAAGCTAATATGTAATCAAGATTATGCAGGAGATGATGGTTTTGGCAAATAGCACTGAATCTCCTTTAAAAAAGCTGTTTTAAAAACCATTTGTAGCAAGCTCTGCTGCCTTTCAGATCTTCCTTGCTCCCTCTTCCTTCTGACTTCAGCCAAGACCCAAAAGCACTTACCCCCAGTGCAGAAGGAGGGAGCTAACTCTTGGTTCCTGACTCCTAGACCCTGGGGGTGTCACTGGCAAGTCCACCCCAGTGCAGTATGGCAGCTGCAAGTAAACTGGTGTACTGCCTAGGAGCTGTCAAGAGGAATTTTCCTAGATCTGGCTTCTCTGCTTCCTCCTACTCATAAACCCATTGTGAGCTACCTCAAGGACTTAAAAGTATGGAAAATTGGCATATGCAAAGAGAAAATTAGTTCTTTTTCCTTGTTTGTATCTCTCTGCTGGTTTACCTGCAGAGGTCATGCCAGGGGAGGGCTGAATAACCCTACTGATAAAGAGCTAGTTGTTAAAGCTTGCTTGTATTGTCCAGCTGCACCCAAAGAGTGCATATTGTTCCTTCTGGAGTGCCTTGCCTTGTGTTTGAGCTTATTAATTTGCTATACTAGGTTGTATTACAATTTGCCATGTCTTCTATAGAGGCAGGGCAATAAATTATGTCACTCTGCTTTCATCTCTTTTTGCCTTTGTAACCACACTCTGGGATACTTAGGAAGGGAAAGACCTAGTAGCACATTTACTGAGGGCCTGGATAGTAAACCAGAAAACTGGTTAGATCACTACACCTGGTGCTCGTTAAAATGTGCGTGCTTTCTCCCACTGACTCAATTCACTGGTGGGTTTTTTTCAGTTTTGTTTTGTTTTTCCTTCACTCTTTCCAGAACACAAATGTAACATCCGTTGGTCCTGCGCCTTTGGTGTAGTTTAGACCTTTCAAATCCTCTCTGAGCTGCATAAGTAGCAGAATTAATGCTTGTAAAACTTAAAATACTTTGTCTTTCAGGATGAGAGAAATCAGGTAAGTGGCAGAATTTTATTATAGAATCTATTTGAGACCTGATTAAAGCCAGACAAACCTGTGGCTGAAGAAACTCTTTGAAGAGAGTAAGCAGTCAAATCGGGTTTGTATGAACCTTAAAACCCACATTTCAGTGAATCAGAAGTGCTTTTTTTAGCTGTTGTGTGTGAAGTGAGTTCAAAACAATTACAAAAAGTCTACTGTAGCATATATACTGACATATGTCAAATTAATCCTTTAAACAGGCTGAGGGCTATTAAAATTGTGCTCCACTTTCCAAATAAAATATTTCTTTCAAGCAGAAAAAACATAAAGGGCTGAAATTTTATTAAATGTAATTAGCCATAGCTTGCAGTGCTAGCTATTTGCTTTTCTTCAGCAAGCTCTAATTCATTTGCCCCACACTGGATGATATTACAGATGCTGTAGGAACTTAATAGGAACTCGCATATTATTAAGTTCTTGAGTGGTAAGAGGTTTTGAAGCATTTCAAAAGAGGAAATGTAAGAGGAGAAAGAAATTCCTGAGGATTTTTACAAATACCTGGGTATGGGCATCCTACACAATCCGTCCTGTAGTGCTCTGATGTTGTTTAACTACAGAATGAATAACTTGGCACACTTCCCAAGACACACGAGTGTTTGTAAGAAATAATTCTTCTTATGGTATGATGCTGCCCTTTCTAAAATTGATTTTAAGGTGCAAGATACTATATGTTATTCCT
>NW_010546331.1:0-6264 GCF_000687285.1 Phaethon lepturus | reverse complement strand
CCTGCTGTAAATTTAAAATTATTAACTGTTGGATCTTCTTATTTTGACAAATGAACTGTTATTCAGCAGTTTCTTTATATTAAGTATGTGTGTAAGTGTATATACAAACAAGAAAATTCTGAACAATAATTGTGAGTAATATGCTAGAAGCTTTCTTTTGAGTTTGTCATTGCAATATTTATTGAAGTAGGTGACATACAAAAGTACTTTCAGCCTTTGAGTATGAATCTTCCATATTGTGAGTAAGTCTGTCTGAATTGTGTTTTATTTTGTATGTGTATGTATACATAGTACCAGTCTCATGGAGAAAATCATGAAGGTCTTATTTTAAGCACAGAATCAGCTGATACTTCTTCCATAAGGCAAGAATGGATGTTAAGGGGGAAATGGAGCCATATTTAGAATAGGGGAATAAATAATATATTCTTCTAACTTAGTGCACAGAACTGACCTTTCTCATGACTACTTGACTCACCACAGGAAAGGCTTATGTGGTTTACAGGGCCTATGTAACACAAACTCCAGTAACCAAGGGTAAAAATTCAGTGGTCAATAGGCAACACCATGGACTGCTTAGAAATGTAATTTTTGCGTGTGCAGGTCTTGAATTTTTTTTATCAGACTTCCCACAGTATTGATCTACTAATGATCTAATAAAAAGAATTTAGATCCTAGACTAAAATATGGAAATTGTAGTCAGATACTTTGCATGCAATCAGTAGGTGCCTTTCAACATTTCCTCTATTGCTGAAAGCAAGTGCACAGTACAACACAGTTGTAACTCTTCGGCTTAGAGAGTACATTCAGTACAACCTAGTAAGGAAGCAGAATTCATAGAGGAAGGGAGCTGAATACAGAGAGGTTACCGGTGTATTATAAGGTCAGTGGTTATCTGTGCAAAGCACTGCATAGCATCTAGACTATTGCACACTTCATGTCCTTCTTTAGGAGGAAATTATACAGTAAACATTTAGGCAATGCCTGAAGACAGCAGATCAAAGTCATTATTGACATAAGCAGATACAATCCCTCTGACACATTCATTGTGATCTGTAGTTTTGAGGCTTGGTATTAACTCTAAAAGTAGCTAACAAAGCCCGATGAGCAGAAAGCAGGACAGTACACGAAATTGATTTTTTGACAAGTGAAAAACTGTTCATACTGGAAGAACTTCATGTACGCATTGCTGCTTTCTCTTCAGCCTCACGTACAGCAATGCCCCGCCATCAGCTTTCTTTCAGGTGATAAATCATTTTGAGGTCTCATCTACTTACTGACTTCTGCTATATGTGGAATAAGGTAGCAGAATCTATCCCTAGTAAACCTAATTATATCTCTCTGTGACTGTGAGATATCATGTCTTTGTCTCAGAAAAGATTGCCTGTATCTAAGACAAGCCTATGAAGCCACAGAAAACCAGGGGGGAGAAACAAGCTTACATGCAGAAGCATAATACTGCCATTTTAAGGAATTTGTCCATCTCTTTAAGAAGGAATGAGAGAGGTCCTGGCAAGTCTCAATGTTTGTGTCGTCTTGTTCTTACGGTAACTTGGAAACATCCAGATACTGTCAGAAATCTATGACCAAATGTGTCCTATTCTAAGGAAATGTTCAGCAAATGTGAATTTCAGGAAACTTTAGATGTTCACTGAAACAAACACTTCACATGCCATAAATCACTTTGAATTTGCTAAATAAATTCTATGCTATAGAGTAGTATAGAATATAAAAATCGGAGTAGAGGTCTTACCTTTAAGAGGAATGGCAAAACTGACTTCAGTTGGGTCATTTTTCACACTGAATCTCTAGGGTGCTAGAAAGGGAAAAAAAGCCTGTACTCAAAGGTAGTACTGAATTTGGAGCTGATGGTGAGCCAGTCTTAGTGTTTTAACAGTTGCTAGAGTTCTCTGATACATTTTTTTTTTTCTGTATTTTCTAGAGATATTTTTTTTTTCCTTATTTGCCTTTGGCCCTGTCAGTGCATTGCATTGAGTGTAGTCTGATGGAATTGTATAACTTGCATGTTTGTTTATTAATTGAAATTAAAGTTGAGTTAAAACACAACTGTACAGATTGAAACATAGTATCTTATATTATTAAAATGGATTTTTTTTTTTCAATCGAGAAGTAGCTTTAACTTATGCCTCTCCCCTATCTGTCAGTTGTCCTCATGCTCCCACTGTCAGTCATTACATGCATGATCTTTGTTTTGTCCCTTGAATGTAGCAATTTGGTTCCACAATGGTAGACCGAACTGGTTAATATTGTCAAAACATTTGTCAGTTTTTCACATTAGGTGCAAATTAAAAGATATATTTTGCTAAGCAGACCTACTAATAGGAGCTATATTAATAATGAAAGATAATTTAACAGCATGATTGCACAAGCAGAACAAGACTTTGAAAAGGTCTGAACTTATGACTGTGACTGAATAAGCCCATTAATTCCTTACACATTTCTGTTCTCATTGCAGGCAATCAAAATGAAAATATGCAACTCTTTATTATAAGGAAGGAAGATGTGCTGTATTCAGAATATCACAGTACATACGTGTTTGCCTATAAAAAGTCATGCAGAATGGGAACACCATATTTTTAGATCAGAAAAAAGCATGTATTCTGTGATGGATGTTTTGCTTACAGAACTCCGCTTACTGATCATGTTTCAGGTACATCATGCTGAAAGTGTTTAACAAATCAGAGTAAATAATTAAAAATGAAGAAAAACATACCATCTTGATGATTTCTGATGTGCAATGGGGAAACAGAAATAAAACTACTGAAGCATTGCAGCTTTTGTTCTACTGTTGATCAAACTACTCTTGCATGTTTTTAAATGTGCTAGTATAACATTGGAGGATTCGCTTAAATATTTAAATATATGCTTGAGAGGTGCTGCTGTGATATGTTGATATGCCACTCTAAAAAAAAAAAAAAAAAAAAAAAAGTCTTTGTAGAGAAGTTCTGTCATCAGGCAGTAGACCAGAAAGGGTGGACCTTGCTTAAAAACAAAAGCACTGATGAATTGCTGGGGCTGGATTTGCAATGGAAGAGTAAGGGTAGATAAAGGGACCTGTAGCTGATTCCCTAACTCTTTGTTGTCCATTTCTGACCTGCTTTAACTGAACCAAGGTCCTAAATGATGTAAAATCTTTGCAAAATTGGGATCTGTGTTGCTATTCTCTATCCCAGCTACTTTCTCACAGTGTAACAAGGGGAAAAAGTCTAGTACAGCTCTTTCTTATTGCTGCTTACAGCAATTTTACAAATGAATGAGAATTCTTCTCTTGAGCTCCCCTGCCACACCAATACAGAAATATTTGATAGAAGTTGCCTGAATAGTTGGTAGACATGAATAAACTTGATGCGACAGGGAAAGAAAATAGAGAACAAGAAGGATTATTTTAAGGGGAGAAATAAGGTATAAGGGAGCAAAGGAGACATAAGGAAAATAATAAAAACTTTAAAAACTTTACAACTGAGGAAGAGAAGATAAGGTGATAATAGGAGGAGATACACTTTTTAAAGAGATATAGGAAGAATTCTACACTGAAACCTCTAAAGTGAAGGTAGGCAAGAAGAAAGAGAGATTGAAAGAGGATGGTTATTTCAGTCTCTTAAACTAATAACTTCTCAACCTCTTCCTCTAAAGCTTCCTTTTAATGTCAAGGAAATTAGAGAATATATCAAAGTCTTGCTGTGAAAGTGCTTGACAGCAATCGGGAAATTTGGAGTTAATGCTAACACTATCTCTACTAGCTATTGTACTGCTTTGTTACTGGGGTGGCTTGCACTTGTTGTCCTAATCTTTAATATGACATGTATTGTGCTTCCTATCAGAAATAGGACACAGTACCCAAATTGGTACACCAATTACTTCTCTTATCATTCCCTGTTTAGACTTTGCCTCAGGTACTTTTAAATGAGAATTTCTGAAATCTTGAAATTAAACCTCTAGTTATTAGACATGATTCTTCAGACCTTGCATAGGGAGTAAGTCCATACTGCATTTGATAGACGCTTCTCTGCATATGTAATAGAATGGCCCTGAATGAATTCATATAGGCTTTTGCCTCAGGGAGAACAAGGTTAGGTAGATGACTCCGAAATTGATGCTTTCTCTATTGACATTATTTTTAAACCTTTCTTCCTCAGGCTGTGGCAATAAATGGTATGGTACTAAATAAATGATGAACATCATACCTAAAAAAGCACATGCTAACCATTTAAGCTACAGAGGGTGCTCCCCAGGTAGTTGAGAGGTTTGTGTGTGTATGCAAATTATGTACTTGGGGGAGGGGGTGAGGAGTTGATCCTGTCACAAGTTTTCTCAAACAACTGTCACCTAGGTACTCAGCAGTGGAGATGGATAGCATCTAGCAATATTGCTAACTCAAACTTATTTGGAAGTTGTTTTTTTTTAAATCACTGCAATTCACTATTACACTGTGAACCATCTAGCTAGTATCTTGATCCAAAAATGGGAGAAACTTCTGTTTTTCCAAGTAGCTGTATTGCTAGTCCTGAAGTCCTGTCACAGCAATTTGTCCTGGCAAAGCATAAGATTGGTAGTGGTAAAAGTGCTAATTTCTTCTCTGATCAAACAGATATACTGATTAAATACTCAGACTCTTCCAAAGGCCAATTTTATTGCTTACTTCCAATTAACAAAAAATAAATAGTCAGGGACATAACCACATAGAGAAAATAATTTTTGTTAAAGAAATAAAGTGGCTTGATTCCAGCTTAAACTATAAAGACAATATTATCTGCATGTAGGATGTGGGTGTCCTTATTTTTCTATGGATGCCAAAGCAATTAATATAACTTGCTCACTTGCCACTTCTAGAGCAAAAGAAATGTTTCAGATGAAATGGTGATAACTGTGTTGTCCTCATTCTGAAATTGATCCATTAAACTGTGAGAGAAAGCCTGTCAGGAAGGTCACTTGGAGAAAGGAAGCATGTTGACGAGTTCAGGCTTATGCTACTGGGAGAACGAGATAGGAAGATGGAGCTGTTTATCATATCTGAAATGACTTCTGGGTCCAAGAGGGTTGATTATTCCACAGAATATGCCTTTCATGTTTTATGTTTTCTGCTGTAAATATTTATTACTTTCATATTTTGTTTGTTGTTTCTAAACATAATGAGTTTTTGTAGCATTAAGAACCTCCCTGCTCTGCCAGCCCAAAAAGAGACAGTGAGTGCAAGTGAAGTGTCAGGAGAAACCCAGCATGCCTACGGTGTGACACTTTTTCTAATACATTGCCATGTTATTCCTGCAGAAGTTTGCTAATTAGTCATTAAACTAAAGTTATCCCTACGATCTTGTCCAAAATGTCACATGAATAACATTCATTCAGAACCAACAGACAAAGATGATAATTTTTTTTAAGCTGTCTGCATAATGTTGCATTATTTTATGCAGTGCCTTTCAATCTCTGAGCATAGTCTGTGCCCTTTTGAGCAAGTGGTATGAATTAGATTTTAAATGGGGGAAACAGTCCTAGGACTTAAATGCTAGAATGACAGACCCCTGTGTAGCCAGGGTTGCTGCGTAACTATGTAGCCTTCAAGTGGTCATAGGTTTTACAGTCCTTGCTAGATTGCGTGCAAGATTTGTATGGGGGAAAGACTGGGGTAACATTTTGGGTCAAAAACTCTACCCTGTATATGCTTAGTTTAGAAAGAGGTCGCATACACTTCACACTGTCTTCTGCTGTACCTTTAAAAAATGTTATTAAATTATTTTATATGGTACTGTAAACATCTACTGCTTGGGTGGAAGCAGAACATCTGTACCGGCCTCGTGACCTAGCTGCAGAGAGACTCAGGCTGCTACATTCAGTAGCAGATGCATGATGTCTACACTTAATGGAATTTTCTCTCTTTATGTTTTTAGTGCTATTTTAAACTGAATTAACAGCCAGTTAACTTGCTGCAAGCTACAAATGTTTGTGGTCTGCCCTAGGGGACAGACAGTTGGCGAGTGCCCAGTATAACCTTTAGAGACATGTCAACTATTCTTAATTATTTGGCCGTTACTTACAAACATAAGACTCGCTCGACCGCTGAGAACCAGCAGGCACCTCTATCTGACTGGGCATGCAAGGGGCTCTTGTGGCCAACCAGGAGGTTCTCTCCAAAGGTTTATGACCAAACCTCTTTCAGTGCTAACCAGCTCCAGTTTTGGGGCCATGGTCAAAGAGCACTGAACTTTCCCAGTCATCTCAACAAAGTCTTACATTTGGCACAGCTTTGTA
>NW_010546330.1:2058-3343 GCF_000687285.1 Phaethon lepturus | reverse complement strand
CCCCCGGGCTCCCCGTCCCAGCTCCCGCCGTGGTGCCCAGCAGGGTGGGCTCCAAGGGAGGGCGAGGGCTGAGTGTCTGAAAAGCAAGTGCGGGTCGTACCAGATGCATTTCTCTAATTGAGGGAAAAAAACATTAAGAAAATAAGTGAAGCAAATAATCTTGGTTTCCTTTATATCGTCTAAGGGTATGGATGTCACCAAACTAATTCACAGAGGTGTTTCCTTTTGTGTGATGGAGTCCACCTCAGGCCCGCAGGATCAATATTTAATTGTTTAAAGGGATATTGTATTCCTTTCCTGTCACTGTTGTTAATGCCTCCGCGCTCTGTAATCCCGCGGGGTCTTTTCCTGGGGATCTGATCAGAGAGATGACCCATCACTCGGGAGTGGTGGGAGGAGGGTCCCCGGCCGTAAAAGATTCAGCAACGCATTGAACCGTTTTCTCTCTATCTCCTAATGAAGTGATGAAGCGTGTGCCACAAAATTTAACAGGGTTTTGTGGCAAATCGGGTTGTGCTGCTGAGAGGAGGATTAAACCTTCATCTTTATCCCATAAATCACGGCATCAGCTATGTTTATTCTGATGGATGGCCTGGACTCTACTGACAATATTTTATCTCTGGAAGCGCCTGCAGCCTGTGCCCTGATGTGCAATTTCTTTTTACTGCTAAGCCGAGACAGGCACCGAGCGCATCTGTTTGGAGGGTCCCCTCAGGCTTGGCATCCCAAGATCACGCCAGAAACCGAAGCACCACCAGCAATCCACGTCCAGGGCGAGCGCAAAAGGGAGATGGGAAGCCAGAAATGTCCTCCGTCCCCAGAAAGAGAGCCTGTGGGATTTGCTCTGGGATAATTCGGCGCCGACTCGGGTCAGCAGCTCCGTGGGACGGTGCTGGCCAGGGCCACGGTGCAAAGTGAGGGCTCCAGTTTTCCAGCGTATCCTGCCGTGTGCAGCAGCCTCACCCGGAAGAGAAAAACCCCTCCAGGGACACAGCAAAATGCTTTTTCTAGGAAAAACAGTCTGGAGATGCCACAGGGGTTGCCGCCCGTCAGGCAGCTGCGGGGACCATCTCCAAGGTTCTCATCCCGCAGGCCTGGGGAGGACGGCGGCAGCAGAGGGCAAAGCCTCGCTGTGACCTCTCTCTACGCCTCCCGTCCCGTATTTCCCTCTCAGGTGAGTCATTTTGGTCGTTAATCTCCCTGGCCCCAGGCACTGGAGGGCAGCCCCTGGCACGTCCCCATCCCACGCTGTGGCTCCCCTCCCCCTCACCTCGTTGCCCCCCCC
>NW_010546330.1:1016-1832 GCF_000687285.1 Phaethon lepturus | reverse complement strand
CCCAGCCCCGGCTGCAGGCGGGGACACTGGGGCACCCGGGAGCCTGCACAGCGTCCCGGATACTTCATGGTATTAGAGCTTTTTCTGTGTACTGGAGTTGTATTTACCTCTGCTGTGCACACCCTTGATCTCAGCGTGCTTCGGGGAGCCAGCCGGGCTTGCCACAGGTGCCCAAAACCCAAACGCCAAAACGAGCTTCACAAACTTCATTTTCTGAGTGCTGGCAGAAACTGAGGAACAGGGACAGCAAGCAGAGCAGTGCAAAACAGCTCCCCGGCACCGGGGCAGGAGCTGCTGTCACCTCTGTTCCACCTTGGCCCTCCCAGGGTCAAAGGCGGCGGCTGGGTGCTGCCTTCACCCACCCCACACAGCACGAGGCCGCTCTTGGTGGCAGCACGGGCAGCACAGGGGATGCAGAAGCTGCAGCCCATTTGCATGTGATTAAGCCAGGCTAATAAAGGCTGCCTGAGCTAGAACCTGCTCCCTTAACTGGAGGAGCTGTGCCTGGTGAGGTGGTTGGGTATGTCTGGGGGATACAGGCGGCTTTGTGCTCAGATTTAAGCTCTTTGGGGCTTTGTGTCTGGATGTGTGGGGTGGTGGCGGTGGCTCAGGTGCCCTGTGTGGGATGGGGCAGTGCTGCTGTCACGGTTATGAATTCACAGTAAGTGCTAAAAGCCTAAAGCGGGGGCATGGGGGAGGGCTACCAAGGTGGGGGATGGAGGGACGCGCTGCCTGGGGGGCTGGCGCCTGCAGCAGGGCCCCTCTGTGGTGGGGACGGGGAGGGCCCCAGCAGGGATGGAGGGGGGGGCGTGGGCG
>NW_010546330.1:0-994 GCF_000687285.1 Phaethon lepturus | reverse complement strand
TGGGGCCCAGCCCCTGTGCTGAGGCAGCTGGGCGTTATTCTCCCTGGGGGACAGTCGCTGCTCGGATGGGGACGGCAGTATCACATGCGCGGATCTGGGAGCCAGGGCGCTGTTCTTTACGTGCAGGAAAAAGCCCTTTGTTAAAAAAAATGGTCTATTTGTCAAGCAAAGTAATTTCCTGGCAAAGGGCGGTGCCCAGAATTTGATTCTCAGTTATGCTTTTGGTACTAATTATCACTTAAGGTTAAAGATGTTTGGGAGGGAAAATTAATCCTTCTTATCGGCTTCATTAGGAAGAGCTACTGCAATGCAAAATATAAACTTTTCATGCGAGTGAAATCCACAGTGGCTGCTAACACGTAAGCCAGGCGCAGCTCAGCAGATCAGCCGAAAATGGTTGGCAGCGGGAAGAGAACCGAGGAGTGCTATTGCGGCATTGCCCACCCAGCCTGCGTGCTCTGCCCTGGGCACCCACTGTTGTCCCCTCTGGTCACGCAGACGGACCTTTGGATGGACTGAGGGTGGCCACTCTTTTGTTCTGGTATCCTTAGGAACCAAATACAACCCAAAACTTGGCAGCTGTGCCCTTAGAGCAACCCTGTTTAGCCAAGGTCTGTCCGCACAGGTAGGCAGGGCTGCTTGAAAGAGCTGCTGTGATGAATACGAAAGGGTTAACAGATCCTTCCCCTGCTAAGGGTGAAAAGGTTTTTGGATGTTTGAAAGCGGAAGCAGGATATAAGCTGGTAGCCAGTGGCCAGGCTGCATCGCCTTATGTGGCCACGGCCAAAGCTTTTACATCGCTGGTGTCGCCTGCAGGCTCGGGCTCCCGGCACTCTCGTTGCTGTCCCAGGGAACCGGCGCTTAAGCTTTCCTCCTGCCGGACACGCGCAGTGGTTTGAGCAAGGTGCTTGGCACGTGCCGGGCACGAAGCCCCGTGGTTCGGGGTAGCGTGACTCTCCCCTGCTGCGCTCGACACGAAGGGGCCGGGTGAAAG
>NW_010546329.1:0-3226 GCF_000687285.1 Phaethon lepturus | reverse complement strand
GGGCCGCGCGGCACCGGCCAGGAGGGAGAACCCCCCGCCCCACCCGAGCGCAAGCGCTGCCTAAATCTGCGCACAGGGCTCCCCCGTAACGGCCTTTTGCTGCTTTTAAGAAATAAGAGGGGAGGGGAAAAAAAAAAAACAAGAAAAAATGGAATATTATTTCAAAATTAAAAAATAGCAGGGCACCCACAGTGCCGGAGAGGAAAGGTTTCCCGCAGCTGCACGGCAGGAGAAAAAAAAAAAAAGTCAAATAATTTGTTTTTCCCTAATTATTAGCTCACCTGAGTGGGTTTTTTGGGGGAGGAGGCAGGAAAAAGCGGAGAGGTGGGGGGGAAAAGGGGAGAGCCAGAGGATGGCTAGCGGGTGCCCCTTCTCCCCGGGGGGCTGGATTAGACCCCCGGTATGGGCAGATATTAAAAGTGATATTATGTGATGGCCAGATATTAAAAAATTGGAGCCGGGCTGGGTCCCCCCGAGCCCCTCCAGCGAGGTGCCAGAGCTTCACCCGCGCCGGGACCGGCGGGATGAGGCTGAAATAATAAAATTTGAGTGTTCTGGAAACACAGTGCGGCCTTTTAGGGAAAATTAGCCAGATTGTTTCTATAACTCGTTTAATGAGAAACAGCCACACTTTAAGGGGTGCTTGAGTCGTCGACGGTAATGAGAAGCTGCTGCACTTTGGACGAATACTGCAGCTATTTTCCAAAGGGCACTCGTCTGTAGTAAGTACATATGCACTCCTGCATCTAGCAACAACTTCCAGCTTCCCCAGATTTTATATTTTCTTAAAATAAAATAGCCTGGCTTATAAAAAGCGCCTTTAGCCTGGCATATAACCAGGAAACTGTTAAGCGCATTTTGGTAAGGCAGCAATTAATAAGATGAACTTGCTCGAAATAAAGTTTTTTTCTCTTTTCTTTTAAACCGGTCTCTTCTAAGCTGCTTTCAGCGGTAAAAATGATGCTTTCAGGTGATCGATAATTTTCTAATAGTCACCCTTAGCTTTTCTCCCTCCAGAAAATAATGAAAAAAATCATTTACAAATTCTTTAGTTAGTGCCATAAATTTGAACAAACCTACAGTCAGTTTTCTGTTGAAGTAAGACGACCAGAATTTCATACATCAGAATATAAATCCAATTCTCTTTACCTGCCAGAATTTCCTCGGAGAGCAATTTCAAGGTCACAAAGAATGGGCCAAATCCTCGAGTCTTTATTCAGTTTTATTTAGTAATTATTCTGACTTCACCGAGAGTTTCGCCCGTGACGCGCAGCCCATACAACTAATGCCTAAGTAATGGTTTAATAAAGACCTTGGCGTATTAAGGTAAGAATATTAGGTCAAATATTCCGAGAGCACGACTGTGTGTTTGTGTTACAGACGCATGTACGAAACCTTCCGCGTGTTCGAAGCAGTTCCTTATTCCAGGACGGGAAATTAATGATCCACCCACTTTTCAATGACTAAAAACGAGGGAATAAAACCATTTCGGAAGCCCTCAATTTCTCGATATGTACGAAGCGCCTTATTTTCATCATCCCTGTCAGTTATGACAAGTGCCGACCGGACAAATAGCGGCTCGAATTCTGGCCGTTCATTTCTATTCATGATGATTTGAGCAGAGGCTCAACTGCCTAAAAATATATGTGAGTTCCTTCCCCCCCCCCCAGAAGGAACAATAAACTATAAAAACAAGACAGGAAGATTTCAAGACCCTTCGCAACAGTTACAGCTACCGCATTTCAGGCTCTGCTTCTGCAAAATGGACATTTCCACCATTAAAAAAAAAAAAAATTAAAAAAAAAAAGTATTCGCCCTCTCAGCCCCCCTCCTCTCCCAAGATGTGCCCGTCACTCGCTGGAAGCCAAGCTGCAAGAAATAAGATTTACTGCAGCGAGAAGCTTTTACTATATTTGTAGTGAGTGTTTCTTTTATATCAGTTCCAGACTCCGGCTCACAGCATCCCTCGAAGAACAGATGTCCTGGGGACGCGCAGCCATTCATCCGAACCGCGGTTTGGGGGGTCA
This sequence comes from Phaethon lepturus, assembly GCF_000687285.1. Classification (NCBI taxonomy): domain Eukaryota; kingdom Metazoa; phylum Chordata; class Aves; order Phaethontiformes; family Phaethontidae; genus Phaethon; species Phaethon lepturus. The sequence continues at coordinate 1,199 of NW_010546329.1, read as the reverse complement.
GTCCCGCAGGAGCCGCCAGCCAAGAGGGCTCCACAATTGGCATGAGAAATCTCCTTTTCTGATGAGCCGGAGAATAATATAAAAACGGAGCATCGCTGTGAGCAAAAGACGCTAATTTGCTACACTACTGGATGTGGCTGGGGAGAGGCGGCGGGGGGGAGAGGGGCTGGAGGAATAAAATTCCACCCCGTTACAGAATCAGCGCTCAGACCTGCTCCCAGTTCTTCATCAGCGTGAAAAATTACAACTGTAACCAGATTTTTCTCTGTCGCCGGCGTAAATGTGCGATTACAGCTGTTCATATTTTCACTCTAATGAAGGGTTGCACATTTAAATGGTGAGATTTATTATATATTGTATACCGCCTATGTACGTGCAGCGCTGTTAAGCGACGCCTAAAATGCTGCTTGTTTATTCTGGCATCAATTATCATTTTTCTCTATTTTTAAATAATAAAAAAGCCCATTTCGGCACAGACGGGTTTCTGTTTCTTCTGAAGAAACAACCAAAACCTCAAAATAAAGGGCAGGGAAGGAAAAAAAAACCAAAACAAACCAAAAATGTAGCGGTGAGGACTGTGGATCAAATAAAAGAGGAAAAACACTCATCAGAGAGCAGGACCTTCCCTCGTCCCGGCAGAAACAAGAAGCCGACGGCCGGCGCTCGTTTGCCTTTTTTTTTTTTTTTTTTTTCGTGATTTTTTTTTTTTTTTTTTTGCCGAGAAACCGGTACGAGGTCGGGTTCATAAACAGGTGAAATGATGGAGTTTATTGCAACCAACATCAACACTGAAACTAAATAACCGCGTTGCCATCTCGGTCCCGCTGAAAGACGGATGGTAAACTTGACCTGCCGCTGGTACTATCCGAGTGCCATTTTTTATCGCCCTTGGCCGCCCCCCCGGCTGAGCGCGCCGGGTAAATGCCTGTGCGTGGTCAGGTCAGGCGCGGGCGCGGGTGAAACTCCGTTCACATTTGCATACAGGCGGGCTTTCACAATGAAGACCCATCTGTTCCCGTCACCGAGTACAAATCGAGTGTCACCCAACTCGCCGCCAACGACAGCCGCGCGGCCATTAGACGGAGGAACGCTTAGCTCAGGTTACGGATATGGAACCGCTGATTTGGGTTTAAATACCTGATAACTGAAGACTTTTTATTACACGCGAACAAAGAGTGAACCTTGAACTGAGCACAAGA
>NW_010546328.1:8095-14710 GCF_000687285.1 Phaethon lepturus | reverse complement strand
GCTTCCAACTCCTCCTGTTTGTTGCCCATGTGCCCTACGTGCATTGGTGGTGTCACGCAGCGGTTTCGTCAGTTCTCAGCCCACCTAGCTGTCCATGCATGTGGTCCATAACTCCTCAGTTTCCAAATGACAATGCTGTGCGGGTTGGTATCAGAAGGTATCAGAAGCCTTGCTGGTGTCATCGTATGTCATGTGCACCACTCCCCCCTTGTCCACAGAACTAGTTTTGTCATAGAAAACAGCTGTATTGGTTGAGCACTGTTTGCTGTTGGGAAATCCATATTGAGTGTTCCTGTTTGCCACCTTGTCCTTCAAAAGTTTGTGCATGAAGAAGACATACCCCATGGCCTTCACGAGGCTGAGGAAGGGCTGACTCTCCTTCCCTTCTCAAAGGTGAGTGTCACATTCAGGACCAGTTGTAAGGGGCCTTTCAAGTCACCATGAAGTCACACAGAGAATAGACAGCAGCGGCGTGATCGCTTCAGCAGCTCCTTCAGACCCCTCTGCTGAATCCCACTGGGCCTGTGGACCTGGATTCAGCAGCTCTTATAAGTCCCTAACCTGTTGCTTCCCCACTACTGGCTGCCCCTCTTACGTTGTCCACTAAGGTCCGAGGTCTGGGAGCACACATTGTCCATGAACACCAAGACATAAAATGAAGTTAAGCACTTTGGTCGTGTCTGTACTGTCCATGGCAGATTTTTCGTGAGCAGACTCGCATTTTCCCTGAACTTCCTTTTGGTGCCAGTGTACGACTACCAAGATGTCCTTGTTCTGCTTAATGTCTTTTGATGGTCTTTTTACTCCAGCTGGCCTTTGACCTTCCCAGTATTGTCCCTAGTGCTTGAGTATTGTTTTTATCGTTTTGGTGCCTGTCACTGTATGTGCTCTTCGCCTTTTAGCTCATTACGAAGCTTCATACTTTATCAAGCAAGTCTTCTGCAAAAATACCAGTGTTCCTAAATAACAGGGTGGATGGGTTGTTCCTGAGATCTCAAAATTTTTTCTTTGAAAACCAGCACCCCTTCCTTTTGGGCTGCTTCTCAGGAAGCAGCTCCTAGCCCTGCTACTCACCTTGCAAGCCTTCCTCCAGATGTACAATGCAACCATCTTGCAGTTGCTGCAGCCCGAGCTGCCCTGCGACCGCATTCACCACCAGGTTTTCCTTGTTGGTGAGCAGCAGGTCAAGCAGAAGGTCACCTCTAGCAGCCAGTGTTTGTGTTAGGAAATTGTCACCAGCAGTCTGGGAGCCTCCTGGATTCCCTGGCCAGTGATCCATTGCCTTCCCAGCAGATGTCTGGACAGTTGAAATCCCAGAGAGGATGAGGGCTTGCAAGACTTCGACTAGTTGTTTATGGACAGCCTGACCCACCATCTCCTCTTGCGTGGTGGTAACAGATTCAGCGTCCCCCCTGTTCCTAGCCTAGATCCAGAGACTCGCAGAAGGCATGTCTGTGCTCCCACACTGCAGCTCTGTGTGGTCAGGAGCTCCGTCATGTGGGGACACCTCCCTTCCCTGCCCATCCTTCCTGCACAGCCTGTAGGCAGCTGTGGCCACATCTGATCAACGCATGCTGGCCCAGGTCTCTGGGTCTGCCACAACACAGCCCTGTGACCACAGCAGGACATGCAGTTCTCTGTGTTTGCTGTCCACGCTCTGTGAACCTGAGGAAAGCTTCCAAATACCCAGTCCTATGGACAAGAAAATCAGTGTGTCCCTGTGGACCTTTACTGGCATACCTCCTGCATACTTCCTCTCTTATCTCTGGGCTTAGGCCCCCATTCTCTGATGAACCGAGTTTAAAACCCTTCTCTCCACATCAGTGAGTGGGGTCACAAAGCGTTCGTCTCTCTCGTAGTTACACAGGGTCTTTCTCCTCCTGGTAGTCTTCCACCATCCTCCAGCGAGGCACCAGGATCAAGGAAGCTGAATCGTAGCTGGCAGCATCAGCTGCACAGCCAGGCATAAGTCTGGCGGACGTGCGTACTCCACAGTGGGTCTGTCTTTCAGCCAGAAGAGTTTCTGGGGACAGACTCTGTTGAGAACGTAGCTGGAACACGCTTTCGCTTTGTCTCCATCACCCTTAACCCCAAAGCCCTGCAGTCGCCTTTGAGCTGCTCAGGATTTTTCCTGGATGTATGACTGTTAGCCACTTGGATGAGCTACAGGGGGTAGTAATTAGGAGGGCAGAGAAGTCCCAAAATCTTTCCACAACACTGCCATTCCAGGCCTGGGGCAGGCAGCAAACCTTCCAGGACAGTAGCTGGCACATGGTGTCTTTGTCCCACGTCTGGTGGCAGCCTTCCCCATAACGATGACATGGACTAGGGTAATGAGGAAAAGCCCTAAACATGGTTCTCACTCTTTTCCGGCACAATGTCACTTAGCAGAACCACTGAAGGCTTTCAGCCAAGGTGGCCTCTGAATTGTATCTTGTCTGTTTTCTTTCCTGAGTTTTGTTCTTCCAAAGCAGAGCTCTCTCCATTTTAATACAGTTTTGTCAACTGTGTGAGGTTTAATAAGGCCAAGTGCCGGGTCCTGCACTTTGGCCACAACAACCCCATGCAACGCTACAGGCTTGGGGAGGAGTGGCTGGAGAGCTGCCCGGCGGAAAAGGACCTGGGGGTGCTGGTCGACAGCCGGCTGAACATGAGCCGGCAGTGTGCCCAGGTGGCCAAGAAGGCCAACAGCATCCTGGCCTGTATCAGGAATAGTGTGGCCAGCAGGAGTAGGGAAGTGATTGTGCCCCTGTACTCGGCACTGGTGAGGCCACAGCTTGAATCCTGTGTTCAGTGTTGGGCCCCTCACTCCAAGAAGGACATTGAGGTGCTGGAGCGTGTCCAGAGAAGGGCAACAGAGCTGGGGAGGGGTCTGGAGCACAAGTCTGATGAGGAGCGGCTGAGGGAACTGGGGGTGTTCAGTCTGGAGAAGAGGAGGCTGAGGGGAGACCTTATCGCTCTCTACAACTACCTGAAAGGGGGTTGTGGCGACGAGGGTGTTGGTCTCTTCTCCCAAGTAACCAGTGATAGGGCAAGAGGAAATGGCCTCAAGTTGCACCAGGGGAGGTTTAGGTTGGAGATTGGGAAAGATTTCCTCACTGAGAGAGTGCTCAGGCGTTGGAACAGGCTGCCCAGGGAGGTGGTGGAGTCGCCATCTCTGGAAGTGTTCAAAAAACGTGTGGATGTGGCGCTTCAGGACATGGTTTAGGGGACATGGTGGCGCTGGGTTAATGGTTGGACTTGATGATCTTGAAGGTCCTTTCCAACCTTAGTGATTCTGTGATTCTGTAAATGTATTTGTTCTTTATCCCTTTGACAAAATCTGTTAGGAAGACCGCTGCACCTCTCACCTTCTGCAGCAGACGTGTCTAAGAAGGCAATACCCGAATGCAGAGACTGTCATACTGGAGAGCAGTGCAGGGCAAGACATTGGTAGCTGAGGTGGAGCTGCCAGCATCTCCCAAAGCATATTTCAGTAGGGCTCAGGTGTCCCCCAAGTTGCCTTTGGGAAGTGTCTCCATTCTTGAGTTCACTGTGTACCACACTTAACGTCATTGCCAGTGCTGCAGCCTTCAGGTGAGACGCAGGTTTGGGGAAAGCAATGCTGTCACCTCCCCAGCTAGGAACTCAGCCTGCTGTTGTCATCTCTTCACTTCGGTGTTGCTGCATGGCGTGAACTGTTGCATGAGGACACATATAGGTAAGTGAATTGAAGGAGAAAGGAAAGTAACTGCTCAGGACTGCAGGTTCCTAGGAATTTGGCATCCAGCGCAGAGTCACAAAGTCTTCTGGGCTCTTTCACTCAGAACTGAAAGGTTTGGGAGATCCGTAGGGGTAGGTGGGCTTTACCCTTTCATACTGCGTTCAGGCAGCCTGGGTCAACAAACCCTACGGATACTGCTAAGGCAAAGAGTGTCTGCACTTGAGTCCTGGGATGGATTCTCAACCAGAGTTCGAAAGTGCTTGTGCACAGTGCATCTTGAAGATGCTCCGCTTACTGGCAGGTAGTCTTTAAAAGGCAGGGGAAGTGGATGTGGCTGTTGCAATCCAGGTAGCTGGATGAAATGCAGTAGCACAAAGATGTGTTTCTTGGGGGGAGATTTCAAACTGCAAAGATACGGGCAGTCGTGCAGAGCTCAGCAACGGGCTTTATTGAGATACCTTTGCACAAAGGGGAATTTGGATCCGGTGGCTGCTGCAGAGGTGCCCGGGTGACTGCCTCTCCATGCTCAGCCTCAGAACGAAATACGTGCAGATAATTACACTGTCGTGCAATTAGTGCTCACCTGGCTTGCTGGAGTCAGTGATAGACTGATAGTCTGTGATAGTCAGTCACAGAGCCAGGCTGTGAAAGTGCCACAGTTTAGGACTAGATTAGACCTATCGGGGCATGGGATTTTGAAAATCCCACTTTAACTGTCCAGGGTTCAAGAGCACAGCCTGTAGTGTCTAGCCTTCTATCTTCCTCTGAGCCTGGCAGGTTTTAGAGCCTTGTTTTTCCCCGTGAGAAGCCTGTAACTAGTGGTGTAGACAACAGCCTTTGTACTTACACTTCCATTCTGTACAGACGTGGTGCCTGTGTGCGTATACACACAGGACTTACAGACGTTAGTTACAAGTGTGGATATAAATCTGTGGATATTTTCATTATTTAAGCCTGTATTATGCAGTCGTACAAAAGCGTTGTTAAAAGAAAAGAAAACGGCAATTAACAACCGACCCGGGATCCCCCTTTCAAAACAGCGGCGGGTGTGTAGGCCAGTGAAAGGCTTCTGGGGCAGTGTCTGCAGTGGTGCTGAAGGGAGCCCACCGGTCACCTTTCACAGAGGATCATAGAATCGTTGGGTGGGAAGGGACCTTTAAGACCATCTAGTCCAACCCCCCTGCAGGGAGCAGGGACATCTTCAACCAGAGCAGGGTGCTCGGAGCCCCGTCCAGCCTGACCTGGGATGTTCCCAGGGATGGGGCATCGATCACCTCTCTGGGCAACCTGGGCCAGGGGTTCACCACCCTCATTTGGGAAACATTTCTTCCTTAGATCTAGTTGAAATCTGCCCTCTTTTAGTTTAAACCCATCACCCCTTGTCCTGTCACTACAGCCCCTGATAAAAAGTCTGTCCCCATGTCCTTTCCTTGTGGGTAAGGAGAAAACCTGCTATGGCAGAGGTTAGTTCAACAGGGGAACATTTGCTGAATGTCTTTTCTGCCTCTAGTGAAATATTGTTACTGTGGGATAATGTAATCCAGTATTAATTTCATCTGACAGATTAAAAAAAAAAAAAGATAGCTCAAATAAAAATGTGCAGGTGTAGCAGCAGATCTGATGGTCGGGCTCTGGCTGCGCTTATCACGTGTAGAGCATGTCGGCAGCCCGTGAGTGTCTCTTGGGCAGGAAAGAGCGCCGTTTTTCTGAACTTCAGAGTTTTTGATATTTGGGAACATAAATTTTACATAATTAACAAAATCTAAGGGTTATTTGAGGACACGCTGCTAAACGCAGTCTAAAAATCAGGGGGAAAAATCTGCTGGGCAAGACATCACCCACTTCAATGAGATAATGAAGCAGCAGTTAAATATTACTTACAGACACACATTTCCCCTTCTTCTGGAAAGGTTAGCAAGTAAAGGAGAAGGAAATGCTGTTAATTTGAGCTAAAGCGTGTAGGAGGTTGATAAGGAGAGCCAAAGGAAATATCAAAGGCCAATATGTAAAGATAATAAGATATTTTAGAGCATTAGAAGAAAAAAAAGTCTGGTAGAGATCCGTTTCTATATGTAAATGATAAAATTGTATATTCTGGTGCAAAAAAAAAGGCAGAAATGTTCTGTTCTGAGTTTGGAACAAATCGGGAGGATGTATCTCTCCATATGATGTGCTTGGAACAGAAAGTTTCCCAGCTGTAACCAAGGAGAAAGTGAGATAGTATTTGCTAAAAATAAACATACTCAAATTAACAGGCTTGAATAACATATACCCAAGCGTCTAAAAGAGCCTAGCTGAGGAGTTGTCTGAACCACTGATGTTAATACCTCAAAATCTCGCTAATCTATGAAATTTCAAAGAGTTGGTAGAGGGCTGTTGCTGTTCTGATATTCTGAGGGTATAAAATGGATGATTCAGGAAACGATAGCTTGTTTAGCTCAGTGTCAATGCTGGGCAAAATAATGAAGCAGTTAATTTGGAGCACAACAACAAAGAATGAGAGAATGAAGACACAGTTGATAGCATACCGGGTTGGTCCGTGGAAGGTGGAAGCACACCTGCAGTCTTTTCCTGACGGTAGCACAGGGCTGGGTAAAGCGAGGACTGCGTCTACAAAGCACGTTTTGACTTCCTTGATGACCGTGGGACTCGTGCGTGAATAACCTTACGCTGAAGGGAGTTAACAGAACGAAGGTGGCTTAGAGGCATTGCAGAGTCCTGCAGGGACACGTTGCGGAAGGCGGCTGCTAAGGAGAAGGTGCCAGTGTGGGGCCATCACCAGCAAGGGTTCTTCAGCATTTCCGATCCCCACGGCTCAACACTTCTGTCAGTGTTTCACCATAGTGACAAAAACCCGTGTTTGTAAGGATTGCAGGCGTCGCAAACAGTGGGGGAATAGCTACCGGAAAAGT
>NW_010546328.1:4370-8079 GCF_000687285.1 Phaethon lepturus | reverse complement strand
GCAGCCACGTTCCAGCAGACTGTGCACGGGGACGTGTCTGCGAGCAAAGAATGTAGGTTACAGGATGCGAAATTACCCTGGAAAAATGTAATTCAGCAAAGGACCTGGGCTTCTCCAAGATAATTGTGTTAACGTTAGTTGATTGCGTGGGATGTGCAGAGAGATTTTGTATATGTAAAGGACAAACTTCCGGAGTTACGTGAACTTGCACATTCTGGTTGCAGCTTCGGAAGATCACTGAAACATCACTTTGTACGAGTCAGAAGTTCACACCGCGGGATGGATCTGAAGTTACTGAGCAGAATTCTAAAAGGGCCTCAAAATGATTCATGAGCTGAGAAGAGGTTTGAGGCTTAAGGAGTCTGCCTTGCTCAGCCCTCGCTGAGGCAGGGCTGATGAGGGCAATAGCTCTTGTGTGTGGGTACTGAATTCCACCGCCCGGCTTGGAGGGAGACAGCTCATTGCAGGTCTCGGTGCATGTAACAGATCCCCTGGATAACCGCAGTCATGGTTTTTAATGAAATCCCATTTCAAAGCATTTCTGCACCAGTACATCCTATGCACAGAGAATGAGGTTGCCTGGGAGAGGTGGGAAAGACAGTTTAGAGCACAAGTTATCAGAAGGAGCATCTTAGGATCTGGATAATCGCAGTCTTTCTCCAGTTTGAGTGCTTTGAGATGCTGAAAGGGTGAAGTTGGCCATCAGAAATCCAGAGACCTCTGCTCTCTGGAGTCATGTACAGGTTTGTTCCTGTTGGTGAAGATTTGCCCCCGAAACCCCTGAGTCTTGCCTAGTGGTCTGTGCATATCACGGCTGATGGACCCATTGTTCTCCTGGTGGATGGCCATAATGGCGCTCTGAAGAAGAACAAACTTAATTCAGGCTTCAGAGCTTATGTTCCTCTAAGTAACTTCTTATTCCTGGGAACGTGTGTGATTCAGGTGGTTCGTTGTCTGGTCAGGCTTCTTATATACAGGCAGATACCGCGTAATGAAGGCACGGACAGGTACCACATAATGTGCAAATCTGGTTCTTTCAGTCTTTGCCCCGAACTCAGCCTTTCTAATTTTCTGATAATACTGTGCATTTCTCAAAGCTGCTTCTCACTGGTTAATATCATTTGGGTAATGAAGTGTCCAGAATGGACCACAGCATGCTTGCTGAAGTTTCAAGTACCTTTATCCTCCGTCAACAATCAAACACTACATTGTCATAGCTTTGGATACCAGTCGCCGTTAAAGGATTCCATCCTTGTGTGGGGATAGAGTTTTCTGTTCTCTTTAGCTGGGAACATGTCTGTCCCAGCGCTGTTGGCACCGTGCTAGGGACTGCGTGGATGTACCGTTGATCTCCACATAGGTAGCATCTCCTTGAGGAGGAAGTTTTCTCGTGCTTTAGAATAGCCAGATGTGCTGAACGCAGGCCACAGCCCAGTACTCTCTGACCAGCTGCTTTTAGATATTCCACATGTGGCGGGTTCAGTGTTTCATACCAAATACACTTATTTGAAATTATTTGACATTACATGGGATTTTGAGTGGTACAGCAATGTACTTAAATACAAATATAAATTACACTTAGCAGAGCATAGCAGGTGCAATATACAGTTTAATCACCATACAGATGTGATTTTCATTACCAGTCTCTATAATCTGCTCACCATCATGACACTGGCTGTCCCCAGTCACCTTGAAGGCATAAGTGGGTTGACAGCAGCTCAAGCCCATTGCTATCTTTGAGTTCTTTCTGTTCATGGTTTGGTTTTATATTCTGTGTTGGGCTAAACCAGTCATAGAGTCCTTCTCTCCCATTCTGGTCTTGCCAATCAGGAAGACTTCTGCACTCATCAATTCAAGGATGAAGTTACAGGGGTGGTTGACCACTCAACTGGTACAGCCAGCTGATCCGCTCACCTGACACAGCCAGATGATCCACTCAGCTGCTGTAGCCAGCTGATCTAAAACAAGGAAGATTAATTCAGGCTCGAACAGGGGCATAAGAAAAGATGCTGAAATGATTAGGAGAATGGGGACATTATCTCCTGTGACAAACTACTAAACCCTCATATCCTTATCAACTTGCTGGCAGGGATCAGACAATGTATGAAATGTCTCACTGCGTCAGACTGATGGTCCATGAGCCCAGTTCCATGTCCTTGACAGTGGCATTACAAGATGCTGCTAATCAAGGAGATCACATGTGCCTGGTCATTTTGGGTGGTCCAATTCCCCTTGTGCCTTCCAGCATCCCGTGTTGTCGTACTGGGGACATAAGCAGGAACCCTCAGTCCTCTGCAAGGACCTGCTTTCCAGGAATTTGTCTAATCTCTTTCCGGACCTGCCAGTACAGTCCACCTCCACAGCCTCCCATGGCAGTGAGCTCCAGACGACCATTGCCTGCTGTATAAAGAAGTCTTGCTTTTGTCTGGTTTTACCTGATCTGCCATTAGTCTCACTGAGAGCCCTCTCCTCCTAATGCTGCAGGATTTGGTGAACAGCAGCTCTGCTTGCACTGTATCCACTGTCTTGGGGAGTTCTGTGAGCCTTGGCCATGTGTCTCCTTGAGCCTTCTCTTCTCCAAACTGGAGAGTCCCAGCCTTCTTGGTCTGTCTTCGTAGGGCAGTTGCTCCATCTCCTTGACCATTTTAGTTGCCCTTCTCTGGCCCTTCTCTAGTTCCACTGCTTCATCCTTCAGGTGCTGAACCAGGCCTGCACACAGCACTGAAGGCGTGCGCATGCAGGATCAGCATAGCCCCAAGTGACATCGCCCACCTTGCTTTCCATCTCTTCCCTGATATATTTTGCTGGCTTTTTTGGCTGCTGTTGTGCACAGAGCCCATGATTTTTGAGAGCGGTCATTATCAGCTCCAAGACTCATCTGGAGCTGTACCCACCAGGTCCATGTTCAACATCATGTAGCATGTTCAGATGGCTCTTCCCTAGAAGCATTACTTTGCATGTATCTACCTGGGGGCCCATCTGCCACTTTTTGCCCTCTCACTCAGTTTGGGAGTCCTCCTGGAGCTCATCAGCGTTGATGCATCATTTGGCTACTCAGAAGATAGTTGCAGCAGTTTATAATGCCCAGACTTTGACATTGTGTCTTCACATTTCTGTGTGTGTTCTTTTACGTTTCGTAGACACTTTCTGCATGGTTTGACTTTTGATCTGTTGTCTTCTTCCAGGCCAAAAGCATATCTCCAAGAGCAGGGCATCCTTATCAGGCAGTTGTGTCCAAGAAACTGGAAGTTTTTCTTTATTGCTGGATCAAAAACAGTCGTGTTTTCACCATTGCCTGTCTGATCTTCCTCATTCCAGCACCTCCCCGTTTGAGGGCCAGCGATCGTTTGGAGTGTTTAATTCAATGGGCAGGACTCCCAGCCACCGATCTTCTTGAAGATTCATCTCTGCACTTCGTAGACTCGGACCTAAAACTGATTTTTGTGTGTGTGTCTCAGGCAATTCCCCCGTGTCGCTCTAACGTTGTCATCCCTGTCTGTGTGACGAGGATCCTCCATGCATGGGTCTGCTCACAGAGGTGAAGCATTTTGCTTTGTTCATTTTGCTGCCTCCTCTTTTTTTGTCTAAGTGCTTTTCTTCCTCCTGTGGGAGATGGTATTGTGCTCCTGAGAGCGCAGTTCTGACATTTCGGTACTGCTGGAGGTGGGGGTTGGCTTGGCTGAGATCCTTTCCCAGTTCGGCGATCAGC
>NW_010546328.1:0-4339 GCF_000687285.1 Phaethon lepturus | reverse complement strand
CCCGGCGCGGTCGCAAAGGGCCGCCCGCCGTTGCCTCTCGGGCACCTTACGCCCGGGGTCTCTGGCTGCTGGGGCTTCAGCTGGAGCCTGTTGGTAGGCTGCAGGTGCTGGTGTTGGGCCTCCCTTCCCACGCGGAACAGTGTCTTGAACCACTGGTTTGCTGACTGTTGATGAGAGCTCACCTCCCTGTAGGTTATAAACCCAGCCTCCGTGCCAGGCTCTGTGATCCCAGTACACGTGCTTTATCATGACATAATGACTAAGCGCAGCTTTGAAGCTGAAAAAGAACTGAAAACCTTCATACCATCTTCTCGGTGAGCTAACCTGTTTATCAGGCATGTTCTTCTCTTTGTATCTTGAGTTATTCAAGAGCAACTGTCAGAGAAACTTTGCTAGGCTGAATGTTTAGCCAAAGTTGCTTGTACTTGCAGAGTTCTGTAGTTCTTCTTGGGTATCACCAGGAACCGGGGGTGAATTGGGGTTTCATATTTTTCATAAATTGGGTTTTTTTCCAGACATTCTTGCATAGTACAAGCAACTGTCTGGCCAGTCTCCCCTGTGGTCAGCTTTACCGTATAAGATTCTTTCTTGATCCCCTGTGCTATTTTAGCCTCTTGACTGCTTTTCTTACCTGCTTTCTGCAAGATGCCATTCCTGTTGGTCAGGTTGAGCTGCAGTTTCCTGGGTTTTGAGCACCTGCTTGGTTTTACTTCATCTTTCATAGAAAAGGCCTGGCAACGTGGGACCGATACGTTGAGGTTGTCACTGAAAGATCTTCACTGTGCTGTTCCCCTTGTTTTAAACAGCAGCAAAGATGCTATTTTTTCCCATAGGCCAAATTATTCACATTCACAGTCCAGTGACCTCTTTCCTCTGTAGACTTTGTAACCTAACCCAGCTCTGGCACATTTCTGGCTGGTTTGGTTGTGGCTTTGGCTTGAGGTCCTTCTGGCCAAGGGTGTTTCAGAGGGTCACAAGGTCAAGTCAGCCTTCCCGGGCAAGTGTGGCACGGTGACTCTCTGCGTTTAGTGGCCAGTGTCGTGTTCTTCTTGTCTTTCATTGCTGGCCCTTGGCCTGCTCTGTGAAGCCCGTGTTGCTCTCAACACGGCTGCTTTTTCATGCTCCAGTCAAGGAGCCAGCAGTGGATGAAGTTGCACAATACAGGCTAAGTTGGTGTCTTGCGGCTTTTGTAGAAGTCGTGCATCTAGGGCCGCATTTGAAACCCACTGAGCAAAAAGCTGTCTGAGCACGTTGGTACCTCTTCGTCATCCCTGATCTCACCAAGTTATAAACAATTGAAAATCAACACTTTCCATCTGCCACTTGACTGTCAGCAAAAACGCCAACAGTCTGCCAGAACACCACCAGGATCGGTGCTCCGATCGTGCTTCTGCCAGGTGATGCCTCGGCAGTCAGTGCTCTCGCTCCTGGAGACCACGTACCCCGGCTTTTGCCACCAGTGTGGCACCAGGATGGAGCGGAGGGAGAAGGTCTCACCAGCCCGCAGGGTGGAAACCTCCCACTCCTGGCTCTCTGCGTTCGAGTAGCCTAAAAAATCTGAACTGGTGCCCATTTGGGTGGATGGGTTTGGATGATTAAAAATGAAACAGAAAGCACAGGCATGTTCTGTCAGTATTTCTGTGCTTTATTTGGAAGGGAGCAGGGTGATGTGCATGTATCACATGCAGATGATGAAACGCTTTCCAAGCCATTAGTAACTGAAGCTGTAAGCGTCTTCCAGGTGGTGATTTTTCACTTTTTGCATTTTGTAGCTGCGTGATGCTGGGGCAATGCCAGGAGCCTGGCAGAGCGCTGGCTTCTGGTAGGGGCAAAGGGATGATCCGGTTAATTATAAACCTGTGAGTCTGATAGCAGTTGCTAGCAAAAAACAAACTATCAGATACTGTAGGCAGTTGATAAAGAGTTAAGGAGTGGAATATACTTGCCAGCAGAAAACCTCATAAACCTCATAAACCAAACCTCATTCTTTGAGGCGTCAGATTTGGTTGATAAAGGTAACCGCTTAGAGGTAATAGGTTTTGTTTAGGTCTGTATAACATCCCCATTACAAAAGCCCCATGTACAAACCGGTGGAGCGCCTGGGAAGCGGCTCCCAGATTTGCCAGGTGACAGGTCTTGGCAAGTACCTGTCCGCGAGGAGCCGGCGCTGGCCGGGGATTCTGCTGGCTCTCTCCAGGACTTAGCTGAAGACCTGATGCTACTCAGTGACTGCACACACGTTCCAGAAGTGAACCTGCAATCACGGCTGGTAAATACTAGATGTGCGGGGGACCCACGGGCTGCGGTGCTGGCGACACTCCCTGCAGCCCTGGGCTCTGCTGTGCGACGGTGCTTTGCAAAACCAAAGGGCTTGCAAAGAGAAACTGCCGGAGTGGGTTAGGATCAGGAGAAAATAGAGGGTAACTGTGCTCCAGGATACAATCCATTCCATCCAGTTTGTCCAAAAAGAAGATTAAGAGGTGATTTAGCTAGAGTAGGATGGTAATTTCATCAAAATCAAATTTTCTGAGGAAAATGTGTGTTTTCATGCAAATTGAATAATTATTGAATCAATTATAATCAGAATTGAACCAATTGAACCATTGAATATTTGAAATAAAATTATTGTTTCAAAAGCTTTTCATCTTAGGAAATGTTGATATCCCATTTCAGAATTTAGTTCAACCCCTCTTTTCTTTTTTTTTTTTTTTTACAGTTTTTCATAGCAAACAGCACTACGGCTCATGTATTGCGAATGTTATAACCTATGTACTTTTAGTTATTTAAGCACCAGTTCGGTCTACCCTAAAGATGAAACATCTCCAGCTGGAGTTGAAAAAAACCAACCCAAACATTCTTGAAATGCTGAAGTTTCCAGCATCCAGGACAACTCTGCATTTCAGTCTGTCGCACTTGTGATCCCGCGTGCTGTGGCGCAGGCACGATGCCAGCAGTGAGGGAGGTGGGACTGTCCGTGAGGAAGGCTAGCACGAGAGCCTGTGACTGAAAGCCGATTTCTCGATAGTGAGAGAGGAACGGGGTGGGGGTTTTTAAGCGATGGGAGTTACTAAACATTTGGAGCAAACCTGCAGAGGAAAGGCTGAATTCTCCGTCTCCTGGCGTCTTTGAGACCTGGAGCTGGTGGCGTGCAACAGCTTAGCTGTAATGCTGACGAAATTAACGTTGCATGGACAACCTCAATACTGTCGTTATCTGTCTTTTGAGTGCTCCACTTCTGGAAACATAGATATTAACGTAAATATTAATGTAAGGGCTTCTGTAATCCCTTGCCTCTTACTTGCCATCAGTCGTTGTCTTACACCTAGAGTAGCAGCAGTCCTGGAGTACACAGCACATGTCAAAAGTGAACACCAAAGTGTGCAAACACATCTGGTTCTTTCGCAAAGTGGGTACCTAAGCCCCCACAGTTGAAACCAGTTGTTCCAGCAGGGAAGCAAACTGTGACATCCTCACCCCCATTACACCTACACCCGTTACCCAAAGCAAAGGTCCATCTGTCGATGCCCCGTGGAGACCCTTGTGTTCATTGCTGCTTGGCAGATGGCCAAGTACTGAGGTTGTATTTTCCAGGTTACTTCTTGGTTTTGTGTCTGAGAAATCGCCTAGCCTGCCGTGCTTGTTGTCCAAGAAAGTAGTGAGTTATGCTAGCGCTAAAAACGACGACAGGAGCGAGCTTCAGTACGTGTGCCGTAGACCCCTGGAAGGGGGCCATCGGCGTGTCCGTAGCCAGAGGAGCAGATAAGTGTCTCCGTCTGTACAACACGTGCTGCTGCTGGTGGGGACAGGGTGGCTGAGCTGTTTGGGGCGAGTGGCTCCGTACCCGTCCCTCTGCCCGCTGCTCTGCCCAGATGCCTGTGCTCTTCCAGTGCCTCTTGCAGACCTGCGGCACGACTCGAGACTTGCAGATCCAGGAGCCTCCCCTGTGGCTGCCGAATACCCCAGCAGAGCTAGGAAATGTCCGATTTTTAGTGATCTGCCTTGATGGCCCAGTAGGAGGGGGCAGGTCCAGCTCTTGCCACCTGGCTGCAGCCCTGGTGTGCACTGGTTTGGACTGGCCTGTTGCAGCTTCTTCAGCTTCTCCAGAAAGTTGTGGTCACTGGTAGGTGACATCCCACAGGGACAACTAAAATACAAAAATGTGCTTGGCTGTAAAAACAGATGCAGAGGTGCAAAATCATCTGTTTTTTGTGGCTTGACGTCCGTCGGTCTTGCCCTCTGCCCGCACTCTTTGTGACTGCTCTCTTTCTGCTCATGTCCCAGGTGAATGGTGTCAACGTGGTCAAGGTGGGGCACAAGCAGGTGGTCTCCTTGATCCGGC
>NW_010546327.1:807-1036 GCF_000687285.1 Phaethon lepturus | reverse complement strand
GCCGTCCCCGGGCTCCTGCGGGCGCATTTGAGCGGGAGGAATTGATCCCCGCTGTTTCATTTATTAGATGGTGTAATACCGCAGAAACCGTTTCCACAATATCCCAAACTAAATCATTTATTCTTGACAAAAATCCAATAAAGAGCTCAGTCCTTCTCCATAGGCAGATAAAGCCCAGATTAACGGGGCTGCCTAGATCAAAAAAAAAAAAGAAAAAAAAAAAGAGGCG
>NW_010546327.1:394-682 GCF_000687285.1 Phaethon lepturus | reverse complement strand
ACAAAAAGCCACCTAAGTATTACAGGCTAATCCGTAAATCCCAGCCTAGTAAAATATGTGATGGATTTTGTAAATTGTGCCCTTTACAAATCTGATTGAACTTTTTTTTCCTTGCTAGTTCCCTTTTCTTCTCCTTCCCCCTCCCTTCCCGGGGGATTATTTTTCTCCTTGGGGAGCACGATGCCTTTTGGTGCCTGTGTCCTGGCCCCGCTCCTGCTCCAGCCCGACCCCCTGCTCCCTGTTTGCAGCCACCCGCTGGGGCAGCGACTCGGCAGCGAGCCCGGAACT
>NW_010546327.1:0-305 GCF_000687285.1 Phaethon lepturus | reverse complement strand
GAGGATGAGGATGGGGTGGGATGGGATGGGATGGAGTGGGGATGGGGATGGAGATGGGAATGGGAAGGGGATGAGAAAGGGAATGGAGATAGGGATGAGGATAAGGATGAAGATGAGGATGAGGATGGGATGGGATGGGATGGGGATGGGAATGGAAATGGGGATGAGGATGAGGATGGGATGAGGATGAGGATGGGATGCAGATGAAGATGAGGATGGGATGGGATTGGAATGGGGATGGGGATGGGGATGAGGATGAGATTGGGATGGGGATGGGATGAGGATGGGGTGGGGAGGGGGTGGGG
>NW_010546326.1:713-2587 GCF_000687285.1 Phaethon lepturus | reverse complement strand
GCTTTGCCATGCACAGTAGGTTTGGCTGTTCTCAAAGACTAACAGTGAGGTTTGGTCATTTGTATCAGGGATTTTTTTTCGCCAACAGGTTCTCATCCTGATACAGCTCTACTGGTACTTTCCAAGCAGATGTGGGAACGGCGCTGCACCCTGCTCCCCTTCTGCTCTACTGCTGTCTGCAGCCAGTGCCGTCCTGAGCACTGGCACGTGCATCCTGGAGGTGCAGGTGACGCCCTCGGCTCCACCACGTCTTCCGGGTGGGTGGCGCGATAGGAGCGAGGAGAAACGGGAGCAGCCCCATTCTTCGGAGGACGCACGCTTTGCAGAGCAAGCTACCCATGACTGAGACACGGGTATTGGGACACCCCAAGTTTTTCATAGCTAGTTTGTATTCATTTGCTCATTAAATAGCTGCGGTTTGCCCCCCAAACTGTCTGGACCCCTTCTGCAAGACCAAGCTTCCCTCAAGCGTGGAGCTCACTGTGGTTACACCAGTCCTCAGCATGGATGTGCTTCTTTCTGGGTTGGCTGCTTGCTTTCTCAGCCCTAGGATTTGCACCAAGTCATGTAAGTCCAGGCCTGTTCCCTTCCTCCTACGACAGTGGAAAATGAATGAGCTAGCATGCAAGGGATTCGTACCTGTCTGTTGAAGCGAAAACTGGACTTGGAACAGACTAGCTTGACTTGGACATCCTCAGTCAAAGGAGGCAGGACTCATCAGTGCCTCTGTCAACGAGTCCCTCTTCCAGCACGGGTGTGAGAGGCAGGGCTTTCAGACTAGTGCTGCTTTGCTATAACTGTGATTAATACAGTAATTAAATCTGGTATATGACACTGAGATATTCCCAGTGAACAGCATCGCGGTACTTCTGTAGAGAACTGTAGTGAGGCTTAGTCAAAGCAATTTTGACTGCAGGGGGGTTAGAAATATGCATTTCCAGCCTTTCTCACAACCTGTTTCATGGCTGAGCACTGACCAACAATGAATCTTACACGAACATTGGAGAGATGGGGCCAAATTTATCCCTGGTAAAACAACATCATGCTGAACATGAGTCTCCATCCACAGGACTGAGATTGTGTTGTACAGTTGAAGCCAAGTGCTGCTGGGGGCTGTGTTTGTGAGCCACCTGAGATTGTGCATGCTGGCACAGATGTGCTGAGCACTTCCAGCTGTGCCGGGAGCTTGCAGAGCTCTGGTGGCTGTTTTCAGGTGAGCTGCTGGGCCAGACCAGACAGCTCAGGGGTTAGCATACCCCTATGCATTCGCCATGGCTGCTGGTGAGGAAGGTGGTGGTGGTGAAGGGTCCTCCATGAGGAAGGCAGTGAAATCGAAGTAGCGCTGTCTGATCTGAGACCATCCAATTCATGTGTGAGCTGCAGAGTCAGATGGGCGAGGGGTTTTAGCACAAGGCAACAGCCATATCCCAGAGGAGATCCACTTGAGGGAAGAACAGAAGAAAGCGAGATTTAGCATTAAGATCATAATTTCAGATTACATTGTGTGAGCATCAATAATCTATATACATGTGAGTCTTTGGGGAACACAATGCTGTAATAGCTATCCAAGCCAGCCAGAACAGCGAGGGTTATTTTTAATTGCAACTGAATGGATCTAACCTTGTGATGTCTGTTCACAAAGCCTTGCTGGATTAATACAGGTTCCATAGTTGCTTCTGCTAAAAGACTTTAATGGATCAGCTTAGTTCTCTACTCCATGATTATAGCATTCTTACCCGCCTATCATGCATGAGCCAGATGGTCCCAGTGAAATCAGAGCATATTTATATTTTTGTCTGCTACTCAGCCAGCTGCCCACTGATTTTGTTGTATAGTGGTAGGAGAGGAGCCTTCCTGCATGAAGCTCACCCACC
>NW_010546326.1:271-695 GCF_000687285.1 Phaethon lepturus | reverse complement strand
AATGCGTTGGAGGAACCATGGAGGGTTATCTGGGAGGCTTGCCCGGCCGGCTGTGGATCGGCGGCCACGCTCCTGGCACAGCGCTGTCTCCTGGCATGGATTCGGTCGCTTCCCAGGGCGCAGGCTATGTTTTCAGTTCTATCAGCAACAAGAGCCATTAAGAAGGTGCAAGTACTAAAGAGATCCTGAGCAATGCCTATAAAACCTCTGAATCCCTGACAGAATCGATAGCAGGCTCTCAGGAGTAACTTCGCATCCAGCCCAACTTAAGTATATGCCAATGAGCCGTTAAAGATTCTGTGTTTTGTGAAGACAGAGAATCCCTTTCTTTGCGATTGTTGGACTCCAGACTGGGCGAGATGATGAAAAATCACATTAGAAATAGGCTGTAATCCAAAGGCTTTTTCCTCGGCGTCTGGGAGAG
>NW_010546326.1:0-231 GCF_000687285.1 Phaethon lepturus | reverse complement strand
TGGCGCAGGTCAGGCTCACGGACGGCACCCCTCCTCCAGCCAGCGCTGGTGGGGCCCTGCGAGCCCAGGCTGCCTGGGCCGGTGCCGGCGGCGAGCCCTGTCCTTTGGGGGTCGTTGCAATGAGAGGCACAGACCCCTCCGGCCAAGTCTGGGAGGAAAGCAGAGCTGGAGGAGCAGCAGAGGGAAGGAGGGAGCAGGGGAGCTGTGCCCCGTGCAGCGGAGGTAGCGGGC
>NW_010546325.1:39862-40133 GCF_000687285.1 Phaethon lepturus | reverse complement strand
CCCCGGCAACCGCGTGGAAGATGCAGGAAACGGGGAGCAGAGGAGGGCTCGGGCCCTGCAGACCGCTGGGTGACAAGAGTCCAGTTTACGAGGAGGGACACAAAGAGTGATGGAGCTGGTGTCCCTGTCCCCCGGCCAGCAGCACGCGCTGCCCAGAGCCCACCCCTCGTCTGCCTACGCTGCCCTCAAGCATGGAAGGGGCCCCGTCCCACCTGCCTCGCTCCAACCAGGCTCCAGCGCCTGACCCTTCTCCTCAGTCCAATTTCTCCAG
>NW_010546325.1:37658-39370 GCF_000687285.1 Phaethon lepturus | reverse complement strand
AACAGCTTCAGTCTTTTCTGTGAACGTTAATGTGCAAGAGCTCAAACGGGTAAGTTTTCCAAAGCACATGGAGTTTTAAATAGAGATGCCTTCACAGGACAAAGTCCAGCAGAGGTGGTCTGCGCAGTGTGGTGGGGTCCAGAAAAGCAAAGGAGCACCCTTAACCTTTCCCTGGCTACTCGCCAGCTACCTACCTGCTGGATAGAGTAGAGCTTGATCCCCGAGCTGCGGTCCCAGATGCTGATCATGTCGTCCAAGCCGCTGCTGATGACGCAGGACGTTGTGCAGGTGAGGGAGGTGACGTCCCCTCGGTGGGCATACATGTGGCTGACCTTGCTCCCCGTCAGCACGTCCCAAAGGCAGATGGCACCGTCCTGGCCTCCGCTCGCTAGCACCATCGTCTGCAAGGACACGGGCAGAACGGGGTCAGGAACCTGGGAGGACGACACAGCGCCGTTTCCATCACCCCCCGGGGCTTCGCAGTGCCACAACCATGGAAAGCCGCCAAAGGCATAGGAGTTCTGTAGGCAAGGACGCGCAGTGCTCCAGCACGCTCCCAGGCTGCAGGGGGTCACAGGAACGCGGGACAGAAAGCTGAACTGCCGCCTTGGTGTCCTCCCTGCCTTCACACGTGCGTGCGAGCAGGCTGCAGGTAACACAACCACAAGCCCAGCAGGACTGCCTGCTGCAGAGAAACCTCAAATCATTTAACAGAGGTGTAAAGCGCCGAGGGGCGGTTCTCCTTCTGCCCTCAGAGGCTCCCTGGCTTCAGGGCTGCATTCAGAACAGCTGACGCGGCAGCACAGGTACAGGAATGGGCCCTTCCTGCTCCAAACAGGGCCGGGAGACAAACCACCTCCAGGGAAACGGATTGCTGCACTCGCAGTGAGCTGGATGGGAAAATACTGGTTCATCTTGTAAGGCACGCGGTGAGCGCACGGTTACAGCGGCCAGCGAACCCTCTGCATCCTCAGAGAAGTGCACATCAGCTTCTGTGCACGTAAACCAGGAAAAGGCCCCAGATCTGGCTGAACCAGTGGCTCAGCAGCCGTATGTAAGGATGTTCTTTGAGGTGCAGACCCAGCTGCGCCTTACCTGATCCATGTACACAGCTGTGATTGCTCCTGAGTGACCCTGCAGCGTGAACAAGCAGCACGAGTCTTCTAGCCGAAACACCTGCCGGGCAGAAGAGGCAGACATGAGTGTCAGCCGGGCTAGCAGGGTGCGTGTTAGACTCTTCTCCCAACTTACAAGTGACAGGACGAGAGGAAACGGCCTCAAGTTGCGCCGGGGGAGGTTTAGATTGGGTGTTGGGGGAAATGTCTTCACCCAAACGGTTGTCAAGCCCTGGCACAGGCTGCTCGGGGAAAGGGCTGAGTCCCAGCCCTGGGGGGATTTAAAAGCCGTGTAGACACGGTGCTGAGGGACATGGTCAGTGGTGGGCTGGGCAGTGCTGGGGTGACGGCTGGACTCGAAGTTCTTAAAGGTCTTTTCCAACCTAAATGATTCTATGACTAAGGCAGGGGGTGCCCCAGAACCCAGACCCTGCTATTCATGAAGTCACCCATCCCTGAGGCGAGAGGATCTCACGCTCTGTTTAGTAAGATACCTCCCACAGGGCTCTGTCCTCGGGCTCCAGCGAGGAGCCCCATCCAGGCCACAAATATAACACGCGGAGCTTCAGGAATGCACTGGGATGGACTCCAACAACA
>NW_010546325.1:8896-37542 GCF_000687285.1 Phaethon lepturus | reverse complement strand
CCCGAGCCCCCGGCCGAGGAAGCCTTACTCTCAGAGTGTGGTCCTGGCTCCCAGTGCCCAGCCGTCCAGCCGCAGCCTTCAGCGCCGTGATGGGCTTCTGGTGGGCGCAGGACACGGTGTGGGTGAGCTGACACATGATGATGTCACTGCTGCTGAACACGGGAGAGGACGGGATACTGCTTCTGCTCGGGGCTCCTGCGGCAAGACACGCGGGTAAGTCCCCACTGCAGCAGTCACAGCCTTACGGTCCAAGACTAGTAACACCCAGAAATGGTGTGGTATCAGGGATGCCTGGATGCTGAATTTTAAAGCATTTGAAGCTGGTCCTCCGAAGGGCCAAACTGACACCAGCAGAAGCTACAGCTGCTCAGCACTCATGAACAACTGGAGTAAGGGTCTCCAACAGGGTCCTCAGCAGCAGAACTCCCTTCTGCAGACCAGTGGTCCCTACGCAGTAAGTCTTACGCAAGACTGAGATCCCTGAAGCCCAAGAGCACTGCGCTTACTAGCCTCGTCAGAGAGGCAGAACAGACAGCTGGGCACAAGACTGTGTGTGCCCTATAGGGAAATGTCATTTCCACAGCCGGTCCTTTCTGGAAAAGCGTGCTCCACTTCCAGATCTGCAGCTTGCGGACCCCAGGACATCCCTCCCAGAAGGCAACCATTCTTCCGGAGTAAGGCCAGGGCTTCTCTCCCCTCCAGGCCACTCCAGAACCAAAGGAGCCACTGCACTGCAAGCCAGTGACACCACAGACTGGTTTTGTGTGTCGTGGTTGTGCCGATGCCCAGGCTGTATTGTGGTTGTGCAGGACTACATGGTGTGCAAAACAAGTGAGAACAGACCTTGCTAAGGAGAAAATACGTGAGGAGAGAGCAAAGTGGTACGGGGCAGAGCTGACCCTGGATGCATGTCTTAGCCTTCAGCCCTATGCACTGCAGAAAACCAGCATCGAGACGCTCTCCCTGCAGAGGGAACTCCCAAAGCATTCCTCACCTCTCCACAGCAGCTGCTTCAGCATCCTGCAGCACAGGGTGTTTTGAATGGAGCATTATTACAAAAGCTTATGAAGTGGGGGTGAGGAAAAGTCAGCTGCAAGAAGGCATGGGAAGAGGAAAGGGCTCGGCGGAGCTCAGAGCCGTGCACAGCACACTGGGACGCTTGCTTACCTCGGAACTGCAGGTGGTTCAAGGACGTGTGTGTCTCCAGGGAAAAGAAATCTAAAGAGCCATTCAACCGGGCAGCGACGATCCTGAGGGAGAAACGCAGGCACATGAGGAGAGGCCGTTCCCCGCTCCCACAGGGTGAGGAGCCCTGAGACCAGGCACCTTCTTCCGAGGCAGAGCACAAACCACGCAGGTTCGCCCTGCGAGGAGGCACTCCTGATCGCAAGGAAGGGGGCTCGGAAATTATATTCAGCTCAGACCGCAGAATAAACTGGCAGATGGCAGTGCCTCTTGAATAACAGCACCCAGAAACCAGTGACCCAAAGGCCTCATCTCCCAGCCCTGGATTATTCTGGACACGCAACTAGTGGAAAGGCCGAATATCTGCATGAAGAAGTGGCTGCTGGAACAGAGCCGGACCCAGGAAAGCTCGCTCCACCGCGCCCAGCTGGAGAGGTGGGAAGAGACTTCCCCTCTGAGCCTCTGCCGTCCGGAGCCATTCGGTCTCCATGGCAGGAGGGTCAGAGCTGAGGTCCCGGCTTACACCACGTGCTCTCCGCCCCTCGCAGGAGATCACCGGGCACAAGCACAATTACCTGTTGTTCAGGAAGACGAGTGCTGTGATGCCAGATTGACCTTCATCATTACTGCTACGGAGGGTCCCCTCGATAGCATCCCAAACCTGGAAGGAGAAGGGGTTACTGCTGTGATCCCGACCAGAAGACGGCTGTACAGAGGAGTCGGTGATCCACGTAAGGGCTAACCTGTGCTGCACACATCCATCCCCTGCCCCCCTTAGCTGTCCGATAGCCTGGAGGCAGCTCCCACTTGGCACTGCTGATAACAACCATCAGTCTCCTTCTATCTAAAAGCGAAGCAGCAAGTTCTCAAGTGAACATCCTTTTGTTTGACAGCAGAGATGATGAATAGAATTCTTTCCTTCAAAGACAATCTCCTAAGAGCTCTAAGGACCATGCTGCTGGCCGACCTGTCCAGGGACACGATCTGCATGGTCCAACGCTGCACAGCGCGGGGCAAGATCCCGCTATCCTCTTTTTCCTTCTAGCATTACTGCCAATAAACAGTATTTTAATCAATACTTGACCATCGGCATGTCTTTCTTCCTGGGGTCACAACGAATGCTAGCACCGGTGCACCACACACGCACCCTGCGGCAGCACGGGCTCCTGCTGCCGCCCCCCGTTCCCAGCTCTGCAGCACCCCTCGTGGCTCCCGGTCAGCCCCACATCTGCTCCATGCCAAGCACAAAATTTTGAAGCAATATTGTGACGTGGACTGGAAACAAGAGTCTGCGGCAAAATTCAGTCAGTGTCTCAAGGCAGCTGCTTGGGAGAAGGTATCTGAGCTCAAAAGCATACTTAAAGGACAAAGAAAAACAATGGAGTGCATGCCTGTGCTGTGAAGAATGAGAGCCGTTCACAGGCAGCGCAGGTCAAAAAGAATTAAAAATTCTATTTTAAAATGTATTTGTTTAAAAAAAAACCAAACACCACCCTACATTCATTTTGAATGAAAAATTCAAGCTTAATTTCCAAAAATGAAATTAAACTAATTCTGAAAGTTTCTCACTGGAGAAGATTTAAATTTCCTTTTAAAATTTGCTTCAAAACCTCTCACAGAATTCCTATTCATTTTACTTCATTTCATGACTGCGCAGCAACATGACTTCATGACACGACAATCTTTAAGCTTCTTCAGCCTTAAAGAGCTGCTAGTATTTAGTACTAACTGAAGATTTTTTCTCCGTACACTAAGAACCTCCTTTGAAATATTTCAATACTCAAGACCCAGAAAAGAAGATAAGCAAAGTACTGATCACAGGAGAAGCTGTTTCGAATGCTTTAAAAACCGACTGTAGGTGGTAATAGACAATATCCTGTAATTCCTGTTCTGTTCTAAAACCGAATTAAGCCGTAACGCGGAGATTTCAGTGCAGAAAAGGAGTTTCTGCCCTGGGACCTGTGCTAACCTGCAGCCTGAGAGGCCACGTGCCCGGTGCTGGTGCTGCTGGCACAGGCGGTGGCACCAGCGCTGCACAGAGCCAGCGCGGCGGCAGCACCGGCAGCTCTACCAGCGCCCGGGCTGGCAGTGAGCCCTGCTCCTCACCTCCAGCTTTCCGTTACTCCGGCCAGCCACAATCAGGTTCCCTTGCAGGTCCAGGCTCCAGACAGAGCTCTCCAAGTCTCCTCCCCAGGAAGGAAGCGGTGACGATTTGTCAAATCCCGTAAAAGACTCGTCCCCCAGGCTCCTTCTGCGGCCGCTGCAGCCTCCCTCCTCGTTCCCGCAGCCCAGGGAGCGGGGACTGCTGCTCCCCAGGCAGAAGCCGGCCTGTCCATGCGGGGCTGCGAGGCCAGTGAAGTTCATGCAGTTGGAGGTGCCATGCTCTTCATATGCTTTACCAACCAGGCTGCTGAAATCATACCCGGTTTCCTTCTGGCGACTGCCCACAGCACGGAGCCGCGTCTCTGACTCGGCCACCTTCACCTGCTCAGAGAAGTTCGTGTCAATGAGAGATGTGAGGTCTGGCTGGTCGCAGAAAAGCGGAGGCTGGGGAGGGCTGAGCATCCTTTTGAGCTGGTGGCTGTTCTCAAAACAGTCGTCCAGACCATTCTTGCCATCCGGACTATGATCCCAGCTTTCCTGGTAATCAAAAACGCCACTGCTGTCTCTTCGCAACCTAAAAGGCAGTAATAAAAGGTCAGTCCTCCCACCTCTACTGTCGGAGGTTCTGATTTCTTACAGAGAAATGAGCAGCAATCATGGAGAGATCTGCCCACAGCTGAATGACTTGGTACAGACACCACTTACCTCGGTTTGGGAATAACGGTGAGGCAGTCGCCAGTCTGAGCATCCCACACACGGATCTGGCCCACCAGGCAGCAGCTGACAAGCAGCATCCCATCACTAGCCAGACATTCGATGTCCTGGGGAAGAAAGAAGAAGGACAGCTTGAGCGCGTAGCACCACCGAGGCCTCTGGATTCTGACAACCACCTTGCGTGAGGCTGAGGAACTATAGAGATGATACATTTTATGTCAAAACTACATGGCTGGCTTAGCAACATAGGGAGACTCTGAGAATGTGAGTACATCTTTGCCCAGAGCCCTAGACGTGCACCAGACAGCTGCAAAACAGACAGACTCCATCCATCTTCCCTTTCCCTGACAAAGGGTGGCCCAAAGAGATAGTAGGATCAGGAACAGAGGTGCAGCTTCTCTGGAAGCAATTCAGACTCCATCTGACTGGATGCCCAAGTGCTTTGTTTCATCTCCGAATGGGAAGAAACATCTTTCCCCTCAAGAAAAATGAGTAAACTGAGCAGCAGCACACTTCTGTGGAGACCCATGGATGCTTTTAGCACTGGAAACAACACCTAACGGCTCAAACCTATGCACCAACTTTCGGGAAGCAGGAAAAAAATGATCCAGTAGGCATTAAATATCAGGAACCTAGAGTTACCCCAGCAAAGAAGGCTGGATCAGCCCAACTAATAAAAGCCAACAGCTGGCTACACAGAGATGGTAATAACAGCAATTGCAAAAGCTCAGAGTGAGTCCCAAGAAGAAATGGAGAAGTGCTGCAGAAAACTTTATGCTACAATATCCTACAATAGATATAGAAAGCATTTGCCCTGGCTGTTAGCCATCACGGCTGCATTATGCTGACGCTGCACAGCTGGTCTGTCCTTCGCGAGGGCTGTTATTTAAATAAAACAAAGAAAACAGAAGACGTGTGGCACAAGTCAGTAAAATGCCTTTCTTGTAAGGACCGCTCCCGTCCGACCTACCATGAGGTGACCCCTGAGAACCAAGGGGACAATCTCAGTCTCGGGTGGCGAGTAGCCGTAATCATCACAGGGCAGGTCCCCCCTCTTCCTCCTGCTGTGAGAGAGCCCGTTCTGCCCATAGTTCTTGGGGCAGAACACCCTGTACAGGCAGAAGAGCAGGAGGACCAGGATAATGCCTGAGGCCAGGCCCAGAGCAGCCACCCTGGTGGGAGACACAAACAGATACAAAGAGAGAAAGAAGGTGAGATAAAGATCCAATTACTAGTCCATGGATGGAGTCTGAAAAATACTGTGGAAGTATTACACACGTTGCTGGTCTAAATTTTTCAGCTGAGAAAAATTTCCAATAAGCTATAGTGATTTCTGGAAAACTGGAAGATTTTTTAAATGGGAACCTTCAATTTCAACAAGATTTTCAGACTTTTCAATGAGAAAAGTGCATAGCAATTAAGACAGTAAGAAAAACACTAGATGGGGATTGGGATAATACAAAGCACATTCAACACGGCCAAAGGAGGATTGCAGATTCAGACGGCAAACTGTGAGCCCGTCCTCTCAGTGGGGAATGAAGGTCCTTGCTTGCATGAGAGTTTGATCTAACACCCAATAAAGCATTATTGAATCACGACATTTATTCCCAAAGATGAACTCCTATCTCTGTTACCCAGTGATAAACCCCGTTAATGCATCATGTGCGCCAACAACCTGGGATGTCAGCTGCCGGGGAGCTCAGTTGCTGAGAAAAACAGTGCCAGGAGAGATTAAGTTAGTGCTGCGCTAGCTGAGCTACAGTGTCCTGCGCATTACAGGATTTTGCATTGAAGCTCTACAAATATTTTTTGGTCTCCCACCCGGAGAAAAGCCAAGCAGCCAAAGAGCAACCCGTGTCTCCCAGGGAGCTAAGGCATGGTCAGGAGGCTGCATCAAGGACTCTCTTACTTGTAAAGAGTGACGTCCTGGTGCCCTTGCAGCTTGGATGAGGCTTGGTCAGGCTGAGTTTCCGCATCCAGCTTCCCACTGCTTGAAGATAAGAAGGGGTGGTAGCGGTTAGCCTCCTGGGGATGCCGCACTTCTAAGGCCTCTTGCGGGTTCAGGTACAGCGTGACAGGGATCGCTGGAAGGATGCTGATGTATCTGAAGGAATGAAAAGATAGAATAGCTTAGGAACAACAAACACAAAAAGACGCAAAAATCCTAATGCATAACCTAGCTCATCTTCCCACTAGCAGCCAAGGTAGGTCTCGGTATGTACTTTCAGTCCAGTCATTTTAGGTATTCTAAACTAAAGACCTCCTTTGAAATATTTTTCTCTAAAGATATTTCCCAGGTTTGAGCCCTTAACTCTGTGGAAGAGGCTAAGAGCCAACAGTGGAATGAACTATTGATGAACATGAACTACTGGACAGGAGCCGGCACTGTGCGCTCGCAGCCCAGGCGGCCAACCATGTCCTGGGCTGCACCCAAAGCCGCGTGGCCAGGAGGGTGAGGGAGGGGGTTCTGCCCCTCTGCCCCGCTCTGGGGAGACCCCCCTGCAGTGCTGCATCCAGCTCCGGAGCCCTCGGCACAGGAGAGACATGGACCTGATGGAGCAGGGCCAGAGGAGGCCCCAGCAACGCTCCGAGGGCTGGAACAGCTCTGCTGGGAGGACAGGGAGGTGGGGGGGCTGAGCCTGGAGCAGAGAAGGCTCCGGGGAGACCTTCCTGCAGCTGCCAGGGCTGAAAGGTGCTGGTAAGAAAGGTGGGGACAGGCTTTTTAGCAGGGCCTGCAGTGACAGGACAAGGGGTAATGGTTCTAAACTAAAAGAGCGGAGATTTCGACTAGACATAAGGAAGAAATTTTTCCCCATGAGGGTGGTGAACCCCTGTCCCAGGTTGCCCAGAGAGGTGGTGGATGCCCCATCCCTGGGAACGCCCCAGCTCAGGCTGGACGGGGCTCTGAGTACCCTGCTCTGGTTGGGGATGTCCCTGCCCATGGCCGGGGTTGGACTAGATGGGCCTTACAGGTCCCTTCCCCCCAAACTAGTCTATGATTCTATGAGATCAAA
This sequence comes from Phaethon lepturus, assembly GCF_000687285.1. Lineage (NCBI taxonomy): Eukaryota > Metazoa > Chordata > Aves > Phaethontiformes > Phaethontidae > Phaethon > Phaethon lepturus. The sequence continues at coordinate 30,526 of NW_010546325.1, read as the reverse complement.
TGGATCATGCAGATTCAAGTAAGGATATAATTAATGATCTGGTCCAGTTCCCTGTACACTGCAGGCCAGAAGATCTCACCAAGAAGTTTCCTCAGCTCAGATGTCTCTACTCCTCACATGTACCACCCCCATCACTCACAGATGACCATACATTGTTTTACAAAATTCTGAACTTCGCCTCCAGGGTAAAGGAAGACAACACACAAGTAATACAGCCAAGAGCAGAGAGAGAAACACAATCCTTATTCTCAGCCCTGGAGAGTTTGGTATGTCTGCACCACACAGGTTTAGTAGTCTCCTCCTGAAGACACACTTGGAGTAAGCAAGCCACATGGAACACAAATTATCTAACTCAGAAGGACGAAGGACAGAAGAAAGGAAAGCGCTTGGGGTCAATTCCATAATTCAAAATGCCTGCGGCACTCGATGCCAGCCCACTTGCCTTTTGGCCAGAGTGATATTGTAGTAGCTGAAGAGGGATGGCCAGTGCCTGAAGGAAAGCTTCCTCCAAATCTCCTCATCCTCTGCTCCCCAGGTAACCTCTGCTTCAGTTCCAAGCTCCGTCTGTCCATTCCCTTTGCCCTCTGGTCCTCGGGCCCAAGTGTGCTGGTTTGTCTCCAGCCTGCTCAGGGACTCCAGCCCTGACTTCTGCTCACGCTGCTGCGTCTGGTTTTCTGACAGCTGTACAGGGTCCGATGGGAAAACTGAGAGATCAATCTTGGGGTCCCCGGCCGGTAGGACCCCTCCAGGAACAGGCATAGGAGGCAGACCTGCTTCACCCAAAGGACTTTGTTCAGTGACCTGTGACGTGAGGTAGGTGCGGAGACCAGCAGGATCCGTGTAAACCAGGATTCCAATCCAGATCACCGTCCCAGCCTACACAGGATGAGCAAAGAGACAAGCCTGTTACTACACGGCCTTCACGCTCTGCCTCCAAGACCTCGTCAGCTGTCTGAGCTGATCAACAACATCCCAACCAAGGGTTCGACCTGCACTCAGTCATGGTCTTACTCCCGGCAGACACTCTTCCTCTAAGAGGGCTGGCAGGGGTTGTACAGCATGCACAAAAACTGAGCACTACTTTTGCGTGAGCCATCCAACTCAACCTGAAGGCAAGAACCCCACTCCTCCCACACGAATGCACAGCAGGGAAGATCCTCCTTGCTGGCGGCTGGGACCAGCACATCTGCCACTCTCAAACAGGGCTGGAAAGGCCTAATTCAGCTTCTGGTTCATGAGCTCTGCAAGACCTCCTGCAGCAACCACGGTTCACAGACTGATGTATTCATTTAATTTAAATTGGCACCAATGTTAGCTGCCAGTGACAGACTGGGCTGCGGTTTGTAGAGCCGAGCAACACACACATTCCTCCGCGTCCATTACAGACATCCAGAATAGAGAGGAGAGGACAAGCAGGGGTGGTTACTGGTGTAACCGCTGCAGTTACACCTGCAGAAGGAAAAGCCTCAGTCTTTCATGTAGCAAAATATCTCCATGTCTTTAATCAACATTATCTGCAGGAACAAAACGTGATTTCTGCTCTATAAAAATCTTCGCTCTCCACTCATACAGTCCTTGACAACCTGTTTATATAAAAGCAGATTTTTGTCTCAAAGCAAATATCAGAAAATTATCCACTACCACCCAAACATCATGCAAAGAGCAGAGCCCTGGAGCTAATGCACGCAGAGCGACATTCTTAGGGAAGTACTTCTTCCATGTATTTACCACGGGGCAGCATAAGTCTTGCAGAGGAACAAGGATGCATGAAAATGTTGGGCTTTTTTTCCCCACCCCGGAAGCCTCTTTGGGTTGGGTTAGTGTCTGGCAGGAAGGGGCACCAGATAACGAACACCACGTGGCATACCATGATGAGTCTCTGGGCCAGCCGGGTCCTGGCGAAGAAGTAGATCACCCGCAGCCTCTTTGGCAGGCGCAGATTCCTGAAAGACGATGGCTGCAGGGTGATGGTGTGTGGGGTGGCAGGTCGCATAGCTGGCTGGCGTTCGTAGCGCTGAGAGCGGCTGACAGGCTTCGCTGGGGGCATGCAGGCTTCTGCTGGCAACCGTTTGTTCAGATCAGCAAGCTGCCAAGAGAAAAGCAAATGTGTGAGAGCTGTGGTGATGAGGTCTCTGGACAGAAATGTGCACAGAGACAGCTATCTTCGATACACGCCTACATCTGAGTTCCCACCTTCGCTCTCAAGCCATTCTGGCCCAGCTTCTCTCAGGCATGCACTCTCTTCTTCGCCCAGCCATGGTCACCTGTTTGTGAGCCTGTCTCCTTACAGCCCATACACCCTGAATCTGCACATTTATATACCTGAAGGTGTCTTGTTCCCTCAAGCATCCTGTCCCCAATCCCCACGTAAGAGTAACCAAACCAGTACTGCCCCAGAACTTTTACAGCTTGGTCTTTTCTGTTTAGAGAGTGAAAACACAGGGCGTGCATCCTTTAATCCTTCCACAACAGCAGAGAAGGAAGACCCAAAGCAAAACCCTGTGTTCTTGGCCCTTCCTTACCTCCATACGGCGAATGTCAATGGAGAGCACAGTAGTGAAGAAAAACATCTGCAGAAAGAAGTCAGACACCAGGCCGACCACAGCAAAGAGGCAGAACTCCTGCAGACAGGACACAAGGGTTAGCAATGGCAGCTGTGGAGACAGCGGTAAATATTTCAACTTCAGAAAAAGGGCAACTCGGCAAACACTTGCCCAGAGCGCAGGCCTGAGTCTATTTTACTGACAGATCTTATTAGCAATATTTTGTAATAGTTGAGAGTTTAGTGCTAAGAAAGTCCGTGTGAGAACTCAAGAGGATATTTATTCAGATTCGCATTCTTTGTTCTTCTTAGCCATAAAACATCAAAGCACATAGGAAAAACTGGCAGAGGATGTTTTCCCAGTTCACAAGCCATGGCAGGGCTGCAACTAGAGCTCTCAGCCTGCTGCCCACGCGTTCAAATCGCAAGGCCAAACAGCCTCCAACGGTGACAGTTTCCTGCACTTTACCAATAAACCTCAGCCCTGATTTAAAACTCCTCCAGAACACAGGTTGCTCAGGAACTGGATCACTCACTCTCCGACCAAAGGCAGACCGCTAAAGTCACAGTACATCTGTGTACTTGTTTGTAGCCATTCTCCAGGGCTCCAGCTAAACCATTTCTGCTTAAATCACCCTTTTGGCTAACATATATATTTGATGGGCAAATTCCATTCCTATGCCCCTGGAAGAAAAGTCCCATAGCCATTCCCAGAGGTCTCTAAACAACAAATATATGCAAAACGATGTTTGCAAAAGCCTGGTGTTTCCTAAACTTCTTGTAATGCTTTGCTTTCCCAGCAGATGCCATTGCAGAAATAAGGATTACAAGATTCCGCCCAGAAATGCAGTCAAGCCCCAGATTGTCCCTGTAAAACACATGCACGCTCTTAGCCTAATCCCTGTTAGTGCCCAGTGCCATCCCCTCTCCCCCGTTATGTTCAAGACTTCACAGCAACATAGAATTAAAATATTTTGGAGAGGCATTCTGTTTCCCTTGGAGGTACAAATTTCTGCCAGGACCTGTCAGGACCCAAAAAGGATCTAGTAAACACGGAGAGATCGAGAAAGCTGAACGTAAGCGAAGTAAAAACCCTAGGCTAAACAGATTAAAGACTCTGACCCTTGTTTGCAGAACAGAGCTGGCAAACACGCACTGCCATCCACTGCCTGCCCGCTGGAGCCCCAGGCGTGGCACTCGCACTACCTGCAGACCAAGCCAGGACACATCCACCTAGGGGCAAGGACAGAGGCCACAGATTCATTTCTTTCGTCCCCCTCCTTCCTGCGTCTGCCCCAGCTTCTTGCAAAAGGCTGGAGGCCAGTATCAGCACAGTGAAATGAAAAGAGATAGCGTGAAAGGCTGTCCAAAACCTGTAAAGAAACCTTGAAGCCTACCCCCGCACCCAAACTGTTCTCAAAACATAAGAAATCAACTGCTTGTTAGTTAAAAATCAGTGTGATAATGAGAAGAGATAACCCACCAGGTCAGCCTCCCCTCTCCAAACCTCCCAGTGACAGCAGCACAAGGAAGTAGGTTTTCACAGGTTTTTCTCTTTAGCCCCTTCCCCAGCTTCTGAGGGATGAAAACTCAATACAAGTTCCTCTCTCAAGGAGAAAACCAGAAGGAAAGCAACGTCCATCTGGATTTAACCCAGACCTCGGCAAACACAGGCTCCACAAACGGCAGGCTCTGCGTAGAGATACTAATTCTGTTAATACCTCCACTTACTCCACTTCAGATTAGAGACATCTGAAGCTGCTAGCCCTGGAAATCTAAAATCTTCTTATATTTGGATACTGCAAACCCTGCGGCAAAACCCAAACTGATTTCAGTGGGTGCAGGATTGGGTGCTCAGTGTGTGAACTTCGGAACAAGGCAGTGGGTAAGAGACGGAAAGCCCAGGACGAGCGCTCAGCACGCGCCCCTGCAGCATCTCAGAACCATCAACAGTCACGCTGTGCCAGGAGAAAAGGGGTCTCTACCCACCTGCAATGCAAGGCAAGAGGATTTCATTGCTACTCACAATTACAAGGGATTTAAAGTGGATGCACAACTCTCATCTGAAGCCAAACTCTATTTTAGGACAAGGAGAGCCACAGAAAACATAGAAAAATCCCTTCTGCTAAAGGAGTTGCACTGCCAAGGAGTAACTGAGAAAAACAACAGGACCCATTACAGCCCCCGGGGCAGGTGAGAGCCTTCAGCAAAGAAATGCCTCTCTCTTCTGCTACCCTCTATTCCAGCCACCACCTGAACGACCCCAGCCCAGCACCGCTCCCTCTGACAGCCTAGAGCAAAGGTCCCTGCCAGATTTACGCAGCCTGGCTCTCTTTCTGCCAGATTCCTTGGACTCTGCAACGCAAGTACAGCACACTATCTGTACAGTGCCCTTCACTCTCAAGGCCAAAGATAAGGGACATACACCAGCCTCCAGCAGAGCAGCCATCAGTCTGGAACAGACAGCATCCCTGCAAGATTTCTCCTCTGGAACAAGCGAGCACCCAAGGAAAGACAGGATCACACGGAGAGCAGAGTGGATGTCATCACATGTGTCAAAATGCTGTAATGAACAGGAGTACTTTAACAGAGATAACATGGGGGCGGGGGCATGGGGGCACTTTTCCCCAGGGCCCTACTGACACTGTTACGTGGCCCTGCCCCGACCCTTTTACCACACTCCTTTATCTCCTGTAATCAGGGCACCCTGCAAGCTGCTCTATAGCAGAGTGCAGGAAGAAAGGGGACTGTCCCAGCAGTACCCACACAACAGGGCTGCTGGCACTATGCCCGCTTCACAGACACCGTCAAAGCTGCACCTTCTGAGGTCAAGCAGCGCAGCAATGAAACAGAGGCCAAAAGGCGCCGATACGCCATAGGAATGAGCCCAGTTTAGACACAAAGGATGGATCACGCCAGTGTTTGAGCTGAGCAATCTCTGCAATCAGCTTCAAATAAAAAAGTTAGGCCACAATAGATGGGCAACTGTAGCCTGGAGAATTCTACTGAAGCTCCTCTCTTGCTGTCCTCTGGGATACTGAGAGAGGTCCAGGAACTGTGAAGTTCAGCTGTAATGCTCAGTCCAACCTGAATGTTTCATCTTCTTAGATTATAGTATGTTTTAATCTGCAGTCTCTGCTGGTGACTCCCGGATGCTAAAGCAAGGACATACACAACCCACCCCTCTTCATGCAGGTCACACGTGGCCAGTGAGCACCTAGCGAGGGCACAGAGTAGCCTCCAACTATGTAGATGTTGGGGTGCTCCTGCCTTCGCTTGCTGACTGTGCCTGCTAGAAACTGCCAGAGACAACAAACAGGCTGACACCTTCTCGAAGTCTGGCTGCAGAGGTGCTACGGAATTGGCGATGGGGCTTTGTCTAGGCAATGCTTCTGTTCGTGTAGCTCACCAGGAACAAGCCCTGCTTGGTCAAGGATCAGAAATCAAATGCTGTCAATTCAGCAAGCACAGTCCTGAAAAGGGGACTGTGCAGCAGAGAAAGCAACACACAGCAAGGCAGAAGACCTTGATGCTATTTTCAGTGCAACACAGACCCAACAACATGATCCCTGACAGATCATTCTACCTTGAGGTTTCGGTTTACCCACCCATGAAACGGAGGTAGTGATATCTGTGGTTGTAAAAACCTACAGATTTATCAATCTGGTGAAAGAGCCACAGGCTGTCCACCCTAATTCTCAAGGCAGATATTCTGCAGTTGAGTTTTGTTTTTTCCTTCCATCCACTTACAAGGTGGATTAGCCAGTCCACAAAAAGGCATTTTAAGGATGGAAGAAAGGCATCCCCACAGCAAAGGCACTGGGCAGTGTTAAGTTCTGTGATAGGAAGCTCATTTCCACAAACACAAGGAGCATGGACAGAGAGTCAGGAGGGAAACAAGCCCCTGCTCCTGCTCCAGCTCCTCCCAGGGCTGGCACAGCAAAGCGATCAGCCCCATGGTCAGGGGTGAGAGCCATCACGATGAGTCAATGAGAGAGAATCTCCAAACCCACGTGTCCTGTTGGAGCCCATACATCTGCGGCACCGGCAACTGGAACAGGGACCACGGGGCACAGGAGCCCATGTGGCTGGGTCGCCAGCAATTGTAGCGAGTCAGAGTATGCAGTGTGTGATCACCAGTGACTACCGAGCCAGGCAGCTGGTGAGCAGGTGAGTAGCTTGGGAGCCAGGTATGTGTGTGTCCCTGAGTGAGAGAGCTGGAGCTGGTTACCAGATGGAGCCGGGGCTCCAGGCCAACTGCCAGAGCAACCGTGGGGCCGTGGGACAACTAAGAGACCCACTTGCACGCAAGCGCATGTGTGTGTAAGGCAACTGGGGAGAGCAAGGATCCAGGGCCAACTACTGGATGAACTGAATGTGTAAGCCCAGCTACTGGAAGGATCCCGACTGGGGATCAGCAGGCTAGCTCCTGGAGGGATCCACTCTGCACAGATGTACGTATTTCCCACTAACAGACTCAATCAGCCAGAGGGGGGAGCAGAATACAGCACAGAGCATTCCTGACGCACCTGCAAGCCTCTGTCCTGCAAACTCAAACTGATCAGCCATGCTCACCTGGATGGCTGGGACAAGGGTGAAATACCCGATCAAGATGATCCCAAGCTCTGTTGCCATGTTCTTCATTATCGACCAGCTCTCATTGCTCAAGCCTGGAGAAAGAACATGCAAAGGCAGGTAAAATTAGACTCTTCACTAGCAGACAGACATGAGCACAGCAAGAAGTAACTGGACTTCCCTTCTTTAAAATTAGGCAGCTATAGACAACAGCCAAAAAAGGAACCTTCAGGCCAAAATTCATCTGACCTATTTTGAATATCTAAGTCAAATAGTTGGACTGTAGACTCCCAATGTCTTTATTAGCGGGGTTATCATTAACTACAAAGGGAGCTCAGGATGACTCTCAGCTCACAAAACTGTCCTGATTTAAGCAGTCTGAGGGTACTGCACAAGGCAATACAGGGATTCAGAAGTGTAAAGGACCATGGAGTTTTTGAGTCCTGTTCTTGATCTAGGATACAAACCACTTGTATTTTTAAAACCAGGTAGATTTTTCTGGGCATGACTCCAGAATCTCTCTTCCCTGATGTCTAGAAATTTTTTTTAAGTTTGTCAGCCACATTTATCCATGGTTTGAGCATACTTTAATTCTTATGCAGGTACAGAGTGTACCTATAATAGAGAAGATAATTTTGTCACAGACTCAGCAAAACTTCCTATGACCTGTGGACTGCACTTACGATATTGATGACACAAGAGGACATGGTGCTAAACATGTATACCAGGAGGTACAGTTCTCCCTGCCTAACACTTTTTTAAACTTGTTTAGTCAATGCTTCAGAGAACAATCTTAAAAAGCAGTGCCCACAATTACAGCCTTATATTACTTCTTGGAATTACCAGAAACAGTACAAAAAGACTATTGGAATACAATTCCCAATTCACATTAACACAGACAATCCTTGTTTCCTTCACAAACTTAGATCTTCACAGATTAAGATCATTCCCCATCTCCCAGTCTTTGGGTTACCCTAATTTTCTCTCTCTTAACAGTTTTCCAGAGCAGTCTGCGTACCTTGGGCAATGCGTAGCTTCACTTCCAGGTCAACAGGCGTAGAGACAACTGACTTGGTGAGAACCAACACGTTCTCTAGGCCAATCACTACAACCAAGTATGGAAATATCTCTCTAGAGGAAACAGAACCAGAACTGAGAATGAGATCCTTGGTGAACAAAGAAGGGAAGAATGCAAGTTAAGCAGCAAACACACATCCTTGAGTCAAGACGAGGAAACACTATCCAGTGCTCTTAGCCAAATCCCTTCTCATACGCTATTACTCTTTGATGAGACACGGGTTCTGGATTTCATCTGCTTTGGACAGATACTAACATTTTTGCAAAGCTGCATGATTTTCTGGAAAATGGCCATTGTAGACCACCACTAAATTAGTCTTAATGCTTCCCAGGGTTGGGACAGTGCCCCTCGAAAAGTGTCTCCAGCATCTGGTACAGAGGTACAAATCAAAAAAGCGGACTCCGAACACCGCTGCAACAGACTCGGTAATAATTTGTCAGCAGGAGAGCATTACAACAAGAGGGTAGGGAGCATGTCCCACCACCAACAGTGAAAATCCTGATAAATCACAGCTAAGCATTACATTAAACAAAACTTTCAAAAGAAAAAATCTCAAGTGAAGAGCACGAGCAGTGCCTGGTTCAGATACCCAGCGGGCAAAAGCTTCCACAGCTTGCAGCTACTGTAAGCAATCCGGTCTCGGGCAGTGAAGGAGACACAGGAAGGGACTTCTCTGTTGGGAGGATATAAATTAACGTGCATGGAGCTGTGTTTCCAGTACACCAGGTAGCTCAGAAGCCACAACACTGAGAACAATATGCAGTGTACACATGTTTTGTATATAAATAAACTAAATCCTGCCAGGGATAGTTTCTACCCGAGTCAAGAAAACACACTGAAATGGATTTGCCCTTCAGAAGATATGCACGCAGAAAAGTAAGACTACCCAAGGTCACCACCATGTATTTATTCAACTCTTCTTCTCACCCCTAATTCTTTTTCTCTCTTTTGAACTACTTGCAGTCCAGATCAGAGAGAAAAAGCTGTTCTGTGCCAGAACATGGTAGATAGTAAATCTCTTAATTTCCCTTCAGCTAAACTTAAGCAAAAATACTAAAGCTTTCATTGTGGAGGGTAATGGAATTGTGCTGTGCTGGTATGTACAGATCCAAAAGGAGAACGTGCATGCACACACACCCCTTGGCACATCACCAACAGCCACGACAGGTAACCAACAGGGTTTCAGAAGAACACCTCCTGCTTTCTGTCATTACTTGCCATAACCCCTGAGGACCACCTTCCCAAATGCTATTTTCAATTGCTGTCCTGGTTTCAGCCAGGATAGAGTTAATTTTCTTCACAGAAGCTAGTGTGAGGCTGTGTTTTGGATTTGGGATGAGAAACTGTTGATAATGTGCTGATGTTTTGGGTTGTTGCTGAGCAGTCAAGGACAGTCCAGCTTCTCGTGCTGGCTTGCCAGCAAGCACGTTAGGGGTGCACGGGGAGCTGGGAGGGGACACAGTCGGGACAGCTGACCCAGACTGGCCAAAGAGATATTCCATACCATATGACGTCATGCTTGGTATATAAAGCTGGGGCGAAGAAGGAGGAAGGGGTGGAGGGACGTTCAGGGCGTCTGTCTTCCCAAGAAACCATTACATGTGATGGAGCCCTGCTCTCCTGGAGATGGCTGAACACCTGCCTGCCCATCGGGAGTGGTGAATGAATTCTTTGTTTTGCTTTGCTTGTGTGCGCGGCTTTTGCTTTACCCATTAAACTGTCTTTATCTCAAGCCATGAGTTTCCTCACTTTCACCCTTCTGAGTCTCATCCCTGTCCCACTGTGGGGGAGTGAGCGAGTGGCTGTGTGGGGCTTAGTTGCTGGCTGGGGCTGAACCACGACAATTGCCTAAGGCCACCTGACATGGGCTTCAACAACATTTGCACACATACAGCTGTCAGCAGCCTGTACCTTACAAGCTTAGCTGGGGAAAAACATCTGTCTGTAACCACTGCTAACTCAACTACTTCATTCCAAGTGATTCCTTGAACAAACAGCAAGAGCTCCATTGAAAGCAAGATTACAAAAAAACCCACAAAAAAAACAAACTCCACACACCCTTCTCCAGTGTCCTAACCAAATTTTAGCATTAACAATTGCGCAACACATTGGTCCTTTCACCTCCCATCCAAAAGCTGCACAGGCAGTGAACTTCTGCAGCGAGGGAAAAAAATACAAACATATATAAGCCTCTCTCTCATGGGCAACTTCCTGTTAATGTCAAAGAATCCAAAATCTAGCAAGTACAACTCAGCCCTGCCTTTACCTAAAGCATTTTCAGTTCATAACCTGTGTCACTCCTCCAAGCAGTACTTTAGGACAGGAGACAGATGTGAGAAAAGCTCTTTGTAATCCTTAGGGATGGAAATCTCTAAATAAAGAGAATGCAACGTGAGGGGGAGCTCTGCTGCTCAGCCCCACGGAGAGAGTGTCCTGCAGAGCACGTCACCTGCAAGGGTACATACGTACTCCTGCGGTACGTACTTGCAGAGTCCTGTCCTTACGCACAGTCCTGCGAGATACGCAGGCAGCCCAAATACGGAAAAGAAAACCCGTAACTCTCTCATCAACTACGTCCTACTTAAACAGTAGCTTCTACTGCAGGAGGTAACTAATAGTCCCAGGTTATGAGTTTCAATAGTCCTTGAAGAGTCAGCAGTTTTCATGTTAAATGACCAGCAGTTTAAAAGCAATGAGACATTAGGTTTTCTTGAAGAGTAATGCGACTCCGTGCAAGACAAATACAAGCCGTTCACCCCCTGCAACTCCAAAACCTAAGTTCATTTGTCCCTATTTGGAGTGAGGCAGATGGCAAGAGATCCTCATTATATTTTCTGCCGTACAGTGCCAAGCACTGATAAAGAGCTTACAAGAGGAAGAGCAAAGGGAGATGCCGTATTGTGTCCGTCAACTGAAACATTTACACTTCACTTACCGCTTTGATGCCAGAAGGTGCTGCATCGTAGCATGACCCAGCATCCCAGAGAGTCAACAGAAACATTGCTGTTAACTCATGAAAAGAACAGATCTTCTCTGACTCCATATATACTTGTGCACAGAGACAGCTTCTGGTTTATCCAAAAGCTATGGAAGATTTCAGAACTTATCACATCAGCTTCTCTTATCTAAAATGCAAATGCTCACGTTCGAGCTAGTTGGTTTAGGCCTTTTTTTTTTAATAGTCAACACGGAGAAGTAGTTCATAATTTTAGATTGTGATTCCTCTACTCTAGCTGAGATGCCAACTCGTGGGTTGGTGGCTTGTGCTCTGCACTCATCTAGAGACTCTCCCAGTCCACCAGCTCGCAGGATCCCACTTCCAGTCAACTCCAGGCAATCTGCTCAACTTCACTTTTTATTCTTTCTTAAATCCTGCATAGCTCATGTCACCTATTTCCACTTAGTTTTCTTTTCTGTGAAATAAGACTAGTGCCTACCTTACCTATAATCATTTTACTTCATTATAAAAGTTGATTGATAATGACTAAGGTCCAGTTTATATATCATACCTGTAGCAAGCAAACACTGATCTCTAAGCAACAAGCTTTATTTTAATACCTTACAAAAACCAGTGACGGACAAAGGCTTACTATAAATATAGGTACCATTAAAAACAAACACACCCACATCTGGAAGGCTCTCCTGTAAACAAAACAGATATAAAAGGCTGAAAGTCAGATCAAAGTTTAACCAGATCCAGCTGGTCAAATCCCAGTACGTTGCCACCAGTATATGACTCTGTCATATAAAACACTCTGTCTCCAGTGGGGAATCAGGTAACTAGAGGGAAAGTGCTCTGGCAGGCACTGGAGATTCAGGAAAAGGTCACTCACCAAAAGTAAAAAACCTCCCAATGTCATCAGACCCCCTCGCCACAGAATCCACGGGTCTTCCATCTAATTGGACATAACTTGTTAAGTATTGCAAGAATTAAGTTTCAACCCCAAAGGAAACTGTCTGTGCAATCATTTTAAGGCAATGACATTTTGCTGGAAAACTATTTTTATAAATAAGACTGAATTGACTCTTTGTATCCTGCAGGAGGAATAACTAGATTAGTTTAGCCGTCCTGTGTGACAACGGTAAGGTTCATTATATACAAAGACCTTGGTCACTGCACTAACCAAAACTGTTCCCTTGGATTCCTCCCATGTATCTGCATCCAAATATTGCCTTTTTTCTTGCATTAAAATAATAAAATCCCAAGGGATGTCCATTTTTTTTAAACAGCTCACAGAATAATGTGGTCTTGATCCATAATTAAGGCTCCTAGGCACCACAGCAGTAAAACCAGAAACAAGAAATATTTCAGTTACTGAAGTCAATTATTCATAGCTCTTCTAGGCTTCTAGGAGAGGAATTCCTCCAGTAGGTCTGGCTCCTGGTAAATTATCACCAGCATTGAGTCGCCTCCCTTATGGGTGAGACTCTTCATTGTTCCTGCAGTTTATAGCTGCGAGGAGGAGATGGGAAGAAAAATTATGGGTATTTCCTTAACTACTTAGGAAAGGGACCTGAAAATCAAAAGAAAGATTCTGAACTGAACTTTAGTTAACGAGAAATGCGGAGTGTGTAGAACTCAGGCAGGTGAGGTGCCAGTTAAGAGCTTTCTCAAGGGTTTTCACCTTGACACAAATATGGTAGTAACCACATGAAAAGTCACAAACGCCAACTCTAACATGCACAGGAACCCTAGATAAAAGAAGAGCTGACAGCTACCAGTGATGGGTGCAAAGTCACTCGGGTAGCCTCCCAGGCACAAATACCACAGGTCAGTTCAGCCACCTTTAAAGATCTTTCTAAGCAGAATGTAATGAACCTCCATCAGCCAGAGACAAGCTAAGAAGCCCTTTTGGATGCTACAAAAAGTCACCGAGGAGGAAGGTATGCGAGCACCTACCTAGCTGCCAGGAAATCAAGTTTATGAATAAGACATTGTCCCAACAATCCCTTCTGCTTTAGACAGAAAGAGCCAACTGCTAAGCAATAAGGCATCTCCACAAGGTCTGTTTGCTGGCCAGCAGAGAAGCACATAGCCCTTCAGCCCAGAAGGGGATCTGATGGTAATTTTGCACAGCAGTGTGTAAAATAATATCATGTAAGCTTATTTGAAGAATACTGGATCTTAAAGATGAAGCGTTCAACAGCTGTTTTCAAATGATTTCACCTCCATCTACCCTTCTTTAGCAAGAGGTTTGGTGCTGGAAACATACCCTCCATTGAGAGTGGGCGTCAAACCAAATAGCGTGCACAGCCCAACGGACATGAGCAGAGAGCTGAGCACCGTCACAACCGCTGCCAGTGCCAGACCCCATTTCGACTTCACCATGTCAATCTTCCCTGAAAAACAGAATGCAAAGTCTCTGTTACCAAGCAAAAGAAAATTACATGAATAAAAAATCAAGGAGAAGGGATCCTCATCCTGACTTATTTCAGTATGTAGCCCTGCAACCCAGAAGTAATGGTAGTGACGCCTCCAGATCCTCCAGTACATAAGAGGTACTGTAACAAGGATGGGACAGAGGGTAATGCAAAGCTTGCAGCTCAAGCTAGTTCCAGTACAGCACTGCTGGGCAGTGAAAAAAGGAACTTAAATGTGGCTAGTAAGGTCTAAAACCACCAGCTCAGAACATGTATTTGATCTGTCTCACAATTAGTTAGTCTCTCCAAATTGGAAAAAATGTCATTACTACGGCATTTAAAACTGCAATAACACAGAAAACATCTCAGAAGATATCACAAGGAATAACATCACACTGGCTAAGAGGGCCAAATCAGCAGAAATCAGATAAACAGGATTACTAATTCTCTACATGACAGTCCAGCGTAAAATTTCTCCTGCTGAAACAGGAGGGAACCGCAGTGCTATGGACAGGAGTCTTTCTCTTATCTGTGGCCAGGGAAAGGGCACCCCACCACTAACCCCCTGCATATATTCAGCTGGCAGGTGTATAGGTGGCTTATCACCTTGCCCTCCCCTCAAGGCTCTCCACCCCACAAACCTACGTGTAGAGAAGTAGATGTAAGCGAAGAGTATAATGTAGGTGGTGACAAGGGGTATCAGCTCAGCAATGCCAATCTCTTCCTTGAAGTGGACATGAATGATGTTCTCCTCTCGCAGCGTGCAGTTAGGACTGGGATGCAGCAGCTTGAGGCGAGAGCGGAGGCTGCTGAGGAACCTGAAGTAAAAACAAGCAGGAGGATGTCACTTACACTGTACCCAACCACACAATCCAAGGAGGAGCTCAGTGGGTAGAGATCAAATAGGAAGAAGCTCCACAGATTCACAGAGACTTAGAAAGCACGGTTCTCTCTGAATTAAGAAGAATTAAGAAATTCTTCACAATGAGGGTGGTGAGGCACTGGCACAGGTTGCCCAGAGAGGTCATGGATGCCCCACCCATGGAAAGATCCCAGGTCAGATTGGACAGGGCTCTGACCACTCAACCTGGTCTAGTGCATGATGTCCCTGCTCATGGCAGGGGAATTGTACTAGATGATTATGGTCCCTTCCAACCCAAACCATTCCAGGATTCCCTCTACGCATGACTGGTAAGTCTTGTTTCTTTGTGGCCCAAACTACATTGGTCACATCCGTACTCTGGAAATCTCACAGACCTTGATTTCTATGAAGATTCAAAGATAACTGTGAAGACTCAGCAAAATGACTTAAAGCAAGGGCTCATCATCCAAAATCTTGGCCCTGGGGAACAGAACATGCTGTAGTCTCAAACACCACCTGAATTTATGTAAGTACAGCTGATGAAAGGTGCTACATGACAGTCCTTGAGGCTGAAGGGTTCTTGCAAGGGCAGCAGCAGAGCAAGTTTCAACTACCGTGCTGCCAATTCTGTCCCAGGCATTCCTTGGGGAATTCTGTGCAGCGCTGAGCAGAACGTTTAGTCCTCAGATCTACTCAATCCAAAGCCAGCTTTGCCAACACTGCCAAAGGGCTTTCACAGTTGCTACCAGCTGAATTAGTGCTTACTGGAAAGCAAACCACTCTATATACCAGGAACTGGGTCAAAACAGACCTACTGGGTCTTGGCTGCAACAATGACAGCTCTGCGTGCAGATGAAGCCATCATCAGAGGAACCCTCACTGGCCGCTTTGAGTATTATATACACTTTTTTTAAAGAGAAACTGAGAACTGATAGTATTTTATTTCCTTAAAATACAGCATGTTTTCTTACAAAAACAGCACCCTGTCTTTCTATAGCATATTCAGAAGATCCTAAAATACTCTAAAACAGAAGAAAATGGAGATTAAAGAAAAACATAACAATCAGAGTAAAGAAAACAGCAAAACATGCCAAGGAATGAATAAGGGATCCATAACGTACAAATAGCACAGCTGAAGCTCCTTACCTGGAATCATAGCGCTGGAGACCCAGTGTGACAGTGTATGATACCACTCGCTTCCTATTATAGAGGTTCACCCCGCTGTACTTTCCAGGGAGCCCAAACAACAGATCTGCAAAAACACAGTATGAAAGAAATATTAGGAAAACAGAAAAATAAACAAAAAGATGGGACACAAGAGGCATTCCCTGTGAAGAATGCTGAATGGGAACTACTCTTCTTATTGGAAGCACTGTCTCAGTGCTCTGGTGAGACCTTATCAGTGTGTACAAGTACTTGCTGCAGGGGAGCAAAGAAGACGGAGTGTCTCTTCGCAGTGGTGCCCACTGACAGGACAAGCGGCAATGGGCACCTGTGAGAAATTTATCTGTCCTCAACTTCTTCTTTCCTGACCAGGTAGTCTGTAGCAGACAAGGTCTGCCCCCTAATCCTAACCCATAAGCTCTCAACTAGCTCACCACTCGTTCCTAAACAAAGCTCCACGTGTTCCCGCTGCTCACTCACACAAAGGACAACTCTTCGCCCTCCCAGCCCATCCTTCCTGAAGAGCCTGTACGTTCCCGCAGCAGCACCCCAGTATCGCGAGCTACCCCACACCATCCCTCTGAGCTGGATGAGGCTGTAGCCCTGCAACTGCACACACCTCTCATCCCTCCTGCGTGCTCCCCGTGCTCTGTGTGTTAGTGTATGGGCACGTCAAGTGGGCACCCAATTTGTCCTTCAACAAAAGCGACAGACATTATCTTTAAGGATGCAGCCAAAGGAATCCTTGGTTTTGTGCATGTCGGTGTGTGATTTGAACCAGACGTTCCAGGAAGACTTTGCATTGCAAAGAACTATTTAATGTCTCTTCTGTTAACCCAGTGCACTAAACACAGACTTAAAAAAATTATGCATAATGATGACCACTCCCACTGGCCTCAGGAATTCCCAGGATATCGTGGACCTCCACCTTGTCTGCAAATGAGTGCTCGCAGAGAGGCTCCATATGCTCCAAACCACAGCGTGCACACACTCTGGATGCTCCAAGAATAACCTTTAAACTCACTTTAGGGTTACAAAACCCCTTTTCAGACATGTCATACTACAGGCTTCCTGACACTGACAAAGTTCCTTTAAAAACAAAGGAACAACATTTCATCTGGCCTTATGGAACAACTAAACCATATGATGTCAGACATAGTCAGACTTATTTTTTTAGTTAAGAGAGAAAAATACTTTTATGAGATCTGGTATATGCAAGCAACTATCAATGAACGCACAAGAGGGAGCAGGAAGAATGTTCATTTATCTGTGACAATGAGACCGTCTTTGAGTAAGACAGACAACAGCATGAGGGAAAAAGGGAGGCTAGAGAACATACGTAAAGTAAGAGGAACAAAAAGACTCGACAAGTTACCTGCTATTTTTACACCTAGAGAATGGAGGCTGACTGAGTGGAATTATTCACCTTCCACAAATATAGAAACGAGTTCAAACACAGATATGAAATGAGGGGTGACATACATTTGGTAGCTTTATTGCAGATGCTGTGAGTAACACAATGCCACCCAATTTGCTAACATTGGCAACCTAGACGTTGGAGATACCGCACACAAAATAGCCACTCAAGCTGCCGGGGATTTCTCACAGCTTCTTTGGCACTTCAGCCTCTTACCTTTGAGAGTAGCTGATGTTTGTAATGTCTTTGGTTCATGCTGGTGGATGGTTTTGATGATATCTGGGTCAGCATTGAATCGCTCTCGGTCATTCTGCCAGAAGTTCCCTGGAGACAGTAACAGACAGCCGTGCTCGGGGAGCAGATTCCGCAGCTTCTTGAGGCCAGGCAGAAGATCTGTTACCTGAAGGCAAACTTCCTCCAAGCTTTTGACACCAGAACTGAAACACAAACAAAGGTTAGACACTGCTGTCTATGTTGCAACTCTCACAAACAAAAGGCAAAGCTGATGACAAATACCCCAAGGACCTGCATCGCCATGGTACTGCTCTTGTTCTTAATTACTAAGGATCAAGAGCCTCGGGCCATAGACCGGGATCTCACTGTAACATGTTTACAGGCTCCAGAACCCCATTAACATTCCTCTGCATACTGTCTGGCCATATAGCTTTCACTCTTCATCCATCCTAGGGGCCACCATTTCCAGTTCCACATTTAAGATACCTCCAGTCTACAGAGAAACTGTCACCCTAGAATACTTCTTCAAAGACCTTAAACTCCTCTGCATATTTCTTTCCATATATGCAATGGAGTATTTTACAGAAATCTTTATTAGCCTTCCTGAGGTGGATTATTTAAGGTGTACAGAGTGCTCTAAAATGTACAAAAGATTCAATATCTGTTTGCAAAATGTTTTCAGAATTACTCTGCATTGTATGGAAAAGAAAATGCCTTACAGGTTCATAAATTTAAATAGAGGTGTAACCAGTATGAAAGGGTTCTTGTGTTTGTTCCCAGACTTCATTTTAAGACAATTACATAACACTTATCAACTAGTAATTCAAGCGAGACTCAACTTGGGCTTACAATAGGATCTGACTGTGAAGGTTTAGTGACAAAACCTGTCAGTATGCTATTTGGCTAGACAGGGAAGAGCTGCCAATCCAAAAGGGAACACCTCCCTCAACGTGATACGGGCAGCTGGTGGGATTTGCACAGGAAAGGTATAGTTAACAAAGGCTAAGTTAAGATACAAAAGACCAGCCCTTCCCTGGCTCCAGCCTCACAGAGTACAGAGAAGGTGGCTGCAGAAGACAAATCAGTTAAGGGTCCTATTGTAAAATGTCTTCTCTAGAGGAGGTGTTTTTTTCTGTAATGACTGCAAAGAGCAAACATGGAAACCAACCAATGATAATTTCAGTTATGCCTTTGTGAAAACTCCCTGCAGAACCTACATCCTGTCACTGTATGGCAAGATACCTCGGAAAAGTCATGGCTATCAAAAGAAAAGCCTAGCAAATATGCTCGAATATACTGTGTTCATAGGAAAAAAAACCTCTCTGAAAGATAATTTAAAGGAACTGATGCAGCGATGCCTCCAAAAATAGCTCCAGGAAAAGTAAGACGACTATTGTTTTGTATTTCAGCTTTAGCTGAAACATGTTTTAACTCTGAAACATAACAGTGGTAACAGTTTATACTGTAGGTAAGCCTATGTACATTCGTATTCTGAAGAAAACGCACACAGCCAATGTCCCTGCCAGTTTGTTGTGGATGCAGAGAGTGATATCAAAAAACATGAACTGGAGCAAACTACAAATTCAGTTCACTTCTGACTCTTTACGAATGATGACTGCTCAAAATATAATCCCCTTGTGTTCCCTATCCAGCTGTCAATAGTCTTCAGCTCCTTCTCTACTTTAATATAAAAGAATGCCTTTTTTCATATTAAGAAAATCAGCTGCACTTAACTTTGATACTGACAAAAGCAACTGACAACAAGGAACTTCATCATGACTTTACTGAGGTAATTTCAGCTTTTACCTCAAAGTTAGACATTTCCTGAAATACCCGAGTCCGTCGCCAAAATGGGAGCCCTTATCCCAAGGTTTAGGTCTAAGTGCTTAAGTCTTTTTTTTCTGGTGGCTATGTAAGTTTAATTTTGCTTCCATGCTGAATCACTGTTCATCAAGGGCAACACCGAGGGGAGATAATGTGAAGACAATACATGTCCTGGGAGCAAGTTGTTTCTAGCTTGTAACTGGCAACTATATACCGATTATTATCTGAAGTTACACATATGATAAAGGAGGAGATGAACTGAAAACACAGAAAGAATGTCAGAGCCAAGGCTTTGTGAGTTGGTAGGAAAGAGCAACATCTTTAACAGCATAAATGGCATTTCTAAAGAAATACCACAAAGAGAGCAGACAGCTAGCTTGCAAGGAATGGTTTAAAAAAAAAAAAAGGAAAAATCATCAGGTAGAGAAGTAAAGTGGACATTCTCAAAAATGAAGCAATGAAGGATGCTGTCAAGGAAGTATGAACACGTAGTAAATCCTCCCTACCCATGTGAGTTAGAGGACAAAGAATGAAAACAGCTCCTGGCTGAAAAGCTGGGAGATGATCAAAGACTCTAATCTCACCATTTTTCACCACAGTTGACCTATTGTCAGCATCACTATTCTCCTATGTCTGTTATTTGAACACAGACAGACAAGTAAGGGAAGCATTTCTGCCCTTAAAAAGTAAACCCAGACAAGAACTTGACCACAGATAAAAACTTAGAACTTAAAGGAAAACTTGTTTCTAAAAAAAACCAGAGGCAAGTTAATGTGTATAAAATGCATTCTTGGTGTGCAACGAGAGAATGCGCCAAACTAATCTGAGTGGTCTTTTCTTTAAAATGCCTGACTTCTTGGATGGGGAAAGCACAGCAGATCTCATCTACCTGAGCCTCAATTTTGATGCAGCACCACACAGAAAATCCTTTAGTTCCCAGGAAAGACACAAAAATTAGCACAAAAATTAGCACAAAAATTGTGTTGCAGTAAAGAACTAGGTTAACAGGAAAATGATCATGGAGCTGCTGAAAGGGGAACCACCAGTACTGAGGAAAACAAAGCGGAATTTCTCACAGACAGATCAGAGAACCAGGATTATTATATATTTTTATTAATAACCTTGGAATAAGGTATAGGGACATCTGCCAATCACACAAAATAAAGAAACACTGTTAATACAGAAAAGGAACAGAATATCTGAAATGGATGATGCGAGGCCTGCAATAAATTTGATCCTCTCTCTATTAACGGTACGAAGTGCAAGACCACGCACTTGGGGACTAAACAGAGTTTCTACTATAAGGTGGGAGTTCATCAGCTGGAAATAACAGAGAGGAACATGGAGACGTTAATCAATCACTTCACAATGTGTAAAACTGATGTTACTGGCCATGAAAAAGGGACATGCAATCTCACTATATTTCAGGAAAAGCATTTCCATGGAAAATAACACACAAACGAGACTTCTCTGAGAATACTGTGTACAGTTCTGATCTCCCACCTTCGGGAATGATACGCTAACAACAGTGCCAAGGGGAGCAACCAGGATGACAAACTGAATACCGAGCTGTCTTACCAGAGTAAGCCAAGAGTTCCGTATCTTTAGCTTAACAAACAAGGATTTGGGGTGAGGAGTATTAGTTCTCCCTGTAAACATCTGGAAGCAGAGGAAAGCTATTTTTGTACAAAGACTGTGTCAGGACAAAACCAAGCAAGTATAAACTGGTCCTAAAAGTGAGAAGTCATGAGAAGGTTCCTGACCATGTGAAATTCTAGAAGACCTTCACAATAGGCATGGTGGAGTCAAATGAACTTGCTTTAGTACGAAGCTTGCGTGCTTATGAAGGGATTATACGACGCTGCTATCTGCTGTAACAGGTATAACCTTGGAGACCCCTTCCAGACCTCTCTGGCTAGGACTCTGACTGGAAGGTTCCTGACAGTTATCAAGTGACTAGAGGACAGGCCAAGTTCTCTTGCACAAAAGCTAAACTGCTCTACGTGCAGGATGGATATGATGTCACTTGTTAGCAGTGATCTCTCATTTTCTTTTACTTTTTAGAATCTTACAAATGCAAAGCTAATAATCAGACTTACGAGGCAGTAATTTAGAAGATGGGTGTGTACAGCGGTGGGTCTGCCTTCTACACAAACTTTCATGAACAGTAATTACCTGTCTCTCAGGGCATGGTTTCTAATCTCCTCCACTAGCTGGAAGACGCGGGAGAGGGGTGAACGAAATACATCAACAGCAAGGAAGTTCTTCTGCCATGGGGACACAGTGGCTTTCACAAAGATCTGCTGAATGTAGGCCACAGGAGCACCAACATACTGTGGGGAAAACCAGAGGGAGAATGAAAACACACGGTGAGTGGGAAGCTGCTTAGCAGAATTAGACCACAGCTTGGCAACCTTTCAGGAAGGAGTTTGCCAGACTATATTCTCCTTTCCCAAATTAGAGGTGAAACATGACAGTTCTAACCTAGCAAGAACAAAAAGAGTCTGTTTCTCAAAGAGGCAAAATGCCACTGACCATTTTGGCATCAGTCTGTTGCACTTCTTTGTGAGGCA
>NW_010546325.1:0-8865 GCF_000687285.1 Phaethon lepturus | reverse complement strand
CCTGCTGAATTTGGTACTGGAATGAAAGGCAGGCACAGGGCCTCACTGCCTCTCACAGATGCCTCTCGCACCGCTGCAGTTCCCCAAACCTGTGCTGATTCTGCTGTGTGCCATTTAAATCTTCCTGGTGTCTGTGCCCAGGCTGCTGACCCTGCTCTAGGGACTGCAGTGCTGACATGCTGTGGCAGCCAGAACTTTTGTGCTCTATTAGCTGAACTAGGCAACAAAGCAGAAGGGAAGATTTAATCAGCCAGCAGCAGCCCGAGTTAACAAGCATAGTGCAAAAAGCTCTCAGTGGCACCAGAGAGTGTAGAAGGTGGCAAATCATTTCAATAACAGTGAGAAGAGTACACATGGAGAGAGTAGAGAGCTGGAGGCATCAAAAGCATTAAGCCAACAGGCAACTTCTACTCAAGAGACCCTGGAATGAAAAAGAACAATACAGGTTACAAAGGATGATTTTAGAATTATTTCCTGATTTCCTGGACCAGGTTACCAGCCTTCTTGGAAAGCGTCAGGGTTCCAATTTGCTCATGCAAAAGAAAAGTCAATTCCTTACCCTTAACATAAGGTTTTAAGTCCAGTTTACCTGCATGATACATACCAGCCAATTAAAAAAAAAACCAAAACAGAATAAAACCAAACCCCACCTTTAGACTATACTCAATTCACCAGGTTCTTCAAGCAGCCCTACACTCCCTAGACCATACTGTAGTAGCTAGCTCCACAGCCAGAATCTTTGGCTGCCTAAATTCTAATTTAAATGAAAAACTCTTGCTTGTGACCTTAAGAAAAAACCTGTGTCTTGGAGGTGAAGCCTACACTACCTACATCATCAGAAAAAAAACTGCTAGATGCAGTATTTAAAGCCAAAGGAGAGAAAATTGCGAGCACTGAGGAGTTGGACAGTCTATCTTCCACCTCCATGCCAGACAGACATTTCCCTTCTGACAGCTAGTTAGTGATCTTTGAAGGATAAGCTGGTTGACAGCCAGAATCCAGATCCCTTCAGGGAGAGGCTGACAACAGCAAAACCACCATCGCAATTACTAGTAGCATCTCCACAGACAGTTACAGAATCCTATTCTCACCCTTCAGAGGAGGCCAAGGGCAGGTATGCGAAGCGGTGTGTGTCAGCAGGAGGCTTGTCCTGCTGCTCTAGGGCAACTGCATGCCTTCGTATGACTTTAGGAAACTGGGGCCTGTTATGCCAGAACCCATCATTAAACTTATTTAAAACTTAAAAATGCTTTAAAAAGCATACTACTCGCCTTAAATAAAGTTATCCTTGAAAAATGGGCTCTTAAACAGCATTTCAAAGCTTTTAACTCTTGCAAATCCCTAGCATCCGTTTTTCTGATAAAGACTAATACAAGACAAATACTGCCTAAACCTAGCAGTTACACAAAGCAACACATCATCGGAAATGTTTTCCATTGATTACAGTAAAGCGTAGGTAAGACAGCAGGGGTTTCACCACCTCATCTCCCCATAGCCCCCCATAAACACCCAGCCACCCGCAATGCGAGACTCACCCAGTCGGGACGCTCGCTGAGATCCCCTTGCTGCAGACCCGCGTCTGGAGAGGGTGGAGAGTAATCCTTCACGGGGGTGCTGTACTCCACAGGTCCTGTTCCAGGCAGCGGCAGCTTCAGCAGCGGGTAACTATGATTAAGACATAAACAAGAAACGTTGCACTTTGGTTTTAACTAGGCTTTCAGAAGAAGGCTCCAAGAAGAGCTCAAAAAATGAATGGGTCATGAAAAATGAGTCCGCTCCAGCTAAAATCCAACCTCTGTGGGACAGGAGACACAGCTGCAATACAAGACGACGTTGGCTCTCACAGGAACTGTTTGATGGGTTTCCCCAACGCAAGAGATAATTGGTCTTTCTCCCTTGGAAAGGCTTAACTAAAAGCCCTGGGAGAAAAAGAAGGGAAGTTCTTGCATGATCTCACCCGAATTACTTGGCATCACCCAGAAGTTAGTAGTGCTAAAAACTTTAAGTACAGCCACGTCTCAACTGTCCTGTAGCCCACACAAAAATGAGACATTCCTTGTATTCAGATGGCTGCTTTCCTGACCCAAACCCTACACAAATCACCTAATTTTCCTCATTAAGGTTTGAACTATTTTCAATACTTGTCATTAACTTCATTGCACTTTTAATAGCAGCAATGAGACACCAAAACAGTTGCAAAATATTTATCTTCTTGCTCCTTTGCTACTACCTTAGATGATTGTAGCAGCTACCCCACAACAAAGACTTCAAACTATTTGAAAGTTGAGAAACTGATGTTTCAGAGGGTTTAGTGCTTTTAGCTCCAGACGTTCTCAAAAGTGATTAAAAGGGTATCAGAATTGAACTGGTGGAAAAAGCAAGATTGCTGTTAGAGATATCGACCAACCAGTTGGAACTGTCAGCACCAAAACGAGCCAGAGACCCGAGTTTCCTGGGCTTTCTGACGAGATAACGTCTGTCTTTTTGTTGTCTGATGCACAACAATGTATCGGGCCTTAAATTTCTGATGTATTTTCCCATTTATAGTTGAACTCCTCTTGCAATATTGCCAGAATAAATATAAAGGCCTTGGAATTGTTTTCGTGCAATACTCTGCCCACTTCATTAGGGATTAGCCTGAATCATCATAGGCCACGGAGGGGACAAGCAACAGCTAAAGACAAAGCTTCAGACTGAACAACAAAAGGCTGAAAAAGAACAATGATATCAGCAGCAAAGCTTGTCAGATTTGCTATTTTATTAGTCTGACAAAAATTCAACATCTAATTATCATCATTTCATTGTGCAATGGGAGAGAAGAGAAACAGGAATAATAAAATCATGCCATAATACATCAGAGGTGAAAATGCCCAACAAAAGCCACAATCTGGAGACACAGCACAGCCTCTTTTCTCTCACAAGCAGCAATTGGGTTTGGTCCTTCGAAACGACACGTAGCACCTGCTTGTCACAAATGACCTGCTGACAACAAAAGCCTGGAGGAGAGACACAGAGTGATCATCCTGCGTCTGACCGAGCCCGAGGTACACATATATTAAAACAATAAAACCGAGTATATGTGATAAACAAAGCAGAATGCGGGGAACAGGTGACTGAGGAAGATCTTTTTTTTCCCCAAATGAGTTTGATCTTGATGCCCGCGTGTGTCCAGAAATCGAAGGAAAACGCTTTAGATTCTCACTGCATGCTTATCCGGAGGCGGATTTCCCTGTCAGTGTTAAGGAGTCTGAACAATAATCTTTTCTAGAAGTTAACTCATTTAGAGGCACAAAACCCAAACAGCCAGCGCGTCGCAGGAGTAACAACGGGACGCGCCGGTTTTGCCTCACAAGCACCAGCGGAGCCGCTCAGGCTTCAGAAGTGATCTTGTCACTTCCCTGGCTGAGGCTTCTCCCCTACGACCAGGCTATTGTCAGACACGCCGGAACAAGCAGCGCCCGGCGCTCAAAGCCTCGATGCCCAGAAGCTGTGGGCAACGCTGAGAGCAATGGTTGCATCTCCACAATCAAGGGGTGAAGACCTGACCGCTGCCGGAGGTCGCAGCTATGGCACCCAGTAAAGACTGACAGAAACATTGAGCTCTTCTGGATGGTGAACACTTTCCAAGGGCTTTTTCCTAGTTCAGCAAGATTCAGCTAGCCCTGCCCACAATCCTACCTTGAAAACTCTTTCAACTCCTGCTGTCTTTCAAAGCAAAAATGCCCCAAATCCTGGCCAAGCTGTAATGGATTTCCCCCCACCACCACTTCCTGAAGACCTGCTGGGACGCAAGGATTTTGCCCTCTTACTAGTTGCTCAGTAGGAAAACTATTTTCTGTAGCCAGAGATGAAAGTAATTTCAGCGGGTGCAATGAGCTCAGCCTACAGAAACAGTAAATTGCCACCTCCCAGGAAGATGACTGCATCCCTCCCTTCGTCCAGTTACCCACATCTAGCCTAGGGAACACGTAGCCACCCTTCCTCATCCTGCTCGTTCAGCAGAGCACCCCTAAACCCAGCGTGAGCAGCGGGGTTGGACCAGATCACCTCCAGAGGTGCCTGCCAGCCTCACCAGCCTGTGCTTACCACAGTTAGCCCAGTGGAAGCCACCAAAATGGTGATGTGGCAGGAGAATGTGGTGCAAAAGGAGATACTGGGTTAACTGGACTCATCCAGCTTGGAGGAGACTGAGGACGGAATCTAAAACGTAGTCTTCAGCTAATTAATTAGTGGTTACAGTGAAGATGACTCCAGACTTGTCTCAGGGGTGTACAGGGAATGGAAGCAAGGGAAATTCCAATTAGACAGAAGGAAAAAATCTTCACAACGGGAGCAGTCAAACACGGCAAAAGGGACCAGGGTAGCTGTGGACTCTGCATCACTGAAGATATTCAAAAGTCAACCAGATGGAGCTCCAAGCCTAAATCTGGGGTTAGCCCTGCTTTAAGCAATGACCTCCATCGTCACAGACCCCCATGTGGAAGGGATCTCTGGAGGGCTCCTGTGCAAACTCCTGCTCAAACCAGGGCCAGCAAGAGCAGGTTGCTCAGAACCATGTCCAGTCTGGGTTTGCGTATCTCCAAGGACTGAGATCCTACAGCCTCTCTAGGCACTTATTCCAGTATTTGATAACGCTCATAACGAACACTGTTTTCTTTGGATCTATTCAGAATTTCCCATCTGTCCATTGCCTCTTGTCCTTCCACTGCGTACCATGAGAAGAATCTGCCTCCCCCTCCTCTATACCCTCCCAGTAAATAGTTGTAGGCCAGCAGTGAGATCACGACTTAAGGCTGAAGACACTCAGTCTCCTCAGCCTCCCCTCCTCCATGGTACTCTACAGCTCCCCACTCCGATAGCTCCGCTGGATGCGCTCCAGTATGCCAACGCCTTCCTCGCACCACAGGACTGTGGTTTCACAAAAGCCGAACAGAGGGAAGACTCCCTTCCCCGTAACCCTGCTGGCTACGCTTGCCAGTGCAGCCCAGGACGCAGCCGGCCTTTCTGCTGCAAGGACATGCTGCCTGACTCAGTCCAAGCCACCCTTTGCTGCGAAGCTGCTTTCCAGCCCGGCCTGCTCCAGGGGCTTTCTCCATCCCGGGTGCAGGGCTCCGCATTTGCCTTTTTGCCTTTGCTGAGCTTCCCGAGGCTCCTGTCGGTCCATCTTCCCAACTGTCAGAGTGTCTCTGAGTGGCAACCGTGCTCCCCGCCATACTGACTGCTCTCCCACGCAGACTTGGCGAGCGCACGCCCTGCTCCCTCCTCTAGGTCATTAACAGCGACGTTACACGGGCCTTGCCGCTGTTCGCGGATTAGGGGGTGAAGGTGAACCGCTGGCAGAGCTGCACCTTGCAGCAGAGGGACAGGCGAAGGACCTGAATTTCCACAGCTGCCTGCAAAATAACAACCTGCCCATAACCAGAAATGTTTTGTCAGTACCGAGCGTGTCACGTCAAGCAATTCTGGATTCTGTTATGGCCTTTCTGTGCTTGAGGCCACAAAGGAAGGCTTTAACACACCGTCTTACATGCCAGCGAAACTTGGGGAAAAAAGTATTTCTGTGTTTTAAAAAAACTAGCCTCTGGAGATGGTTGTCAGTTGCTCCATCATGTTGGTTCTCAGCCACTAATATATTTACAGCTGAATAAAACCACTTCATCGCCAAGAAACATGCCTGTTGCCAGAGTGGAGCAGAGATGTGTGTCAACTCCTCTACTATTGAACAACTTCCTCCTATGTACGTACCTGCTGTTCACAGTAGCCTTGGCTTTAGCTACAGAGGCTACCTGAGATGTTGGGAAGGAGGAAAGTTCATCTAAACAATGGCAATCTGTACCCAGCTTCCAGCTGGCTTGGGGTTATACAAGGCCTTGGAGAAAGATGCAAGACAGGACAGGCTGCCTGATGACAGCTAGTAGGAAGGTTAGCTGAGAATTCAGTATTTGTTTTTTCTGTTGTGGGGAAAAAAAAAAAAGCTTAATTTTCTGTAGAAGGGAAGAAGTGAACCAATCCTATCCTGAAGTGCAAGCCACCTCCCAAAATACAGGGGACAGCAACTATGGCTATTTTTGAATGATGAAGGGTTTTTCTTTTTGTTCCGTTGGTTTTTAGTTCTCATGCTAGGATTTTCAAACCTGCACAAAAAATCTGAAAGTACATGCAAATGCAATGGAGGAAAGAATAAATGGCATTTCTTGGAAGACTCAAGGGCAACAAAATGAGGGGAAGAACAAAAGGGAAGTTTCTGACTGAAGAAAAAAAAATAATCTAGAGATGTCTGTGCACTGCTGAGGACGATATCCTACTGCAGCTTGGCAAACCAAGGCAACTGAGACTCCTATATTCCACCGTCTTCTTCGGGCCCCTTGTCAGTGTAGACCTGTTGATATCTAAATCAACTTCAGCATTTACCTGCAATTTGATTAAATCATTAATGTGGAGCAGGATTTACGCTGTAGGAAAAGATCTCTATGTTCCCTCCAATCCACATTTTTAATCCATCGCTACAGTAGGCAAGGAAGGAGAAAGCAGCATCTAACATCACAGCTATTCAAACTGCCTCTTGCTTGTGTGATACAAAACAGCGTTAGATTTTCTCTATCCCATCTAGATTTCTGCAGGTGACATTGACGGGCTCCTTCAGCTTCCTCTACACTTCCAGGCTGCTCAGTCAACAAAAGCCATGTTGCCAAGTAACACATAATCCTTTTCATTTCCCTATAAGCTCATGAGTCCTAATTCCAATACTCATCACTGCTAAAGACAGCGAGGCATAACAGTTTTCAGTCATGGCTCTACTCTCGTAGGTTAGTACTTTCATCAGGAGCAAGAGCTTTTGTCTTTGGTGATACTGTCTTCATATTTTGAAAGAGGGTAAATTTAGACTAGATATAAAGAAGAAATTCTTCACTATGAGAGTGGTGAAACACTGGAACAGGTTGCCCAGAGAAGTTCTGGCTGCCCCATCCCTGGAAGTGTTCAAGGCCAGGCTGGATGGAGCTCTGAGCAGCCTGCTCTAGGGGAATGATCAGTTCTTGAATTTATTTAGCATTATACAGGCATGTGATACCAGCTGATCTAGTCAGTGATACCCGAGACAGACTGACAGCAGAGATAAAAAAAGGACAGAGTGAGAAAGAACCACCTAATGATACCAGGAAATTCGCTAGACCTGCTGCTTCAGACATCAATGTTAGAGCGTCTTTTAAGTAAAGAGACACTTAAACAAACCAAGAGCTGCTGCTGAGTTGTCAGAAGCATCCTGGCTTCCCACAGACACTAAACGCTGCAAGGACTGTGAGATGTGACAGGCCTAGGTCCTTCCCACGTGCACTTCTTCCCACATGCAAGAACTGCTCCAAGTGAGTTACAGGGAAGCGATTCCTAGCACTCAGGTCTGATTCTCCTCACAGTTCTCTCTGTTAGAGATTTTTTTTGACCATCAGGAAAAGAGGTGAACACCAGAATGAAAAGAATGGAGAAAGGAGGGAAGAAAAATGGGATCTAAAGCAGGTGACAGGAAAGCTCAAAAATAAGTTTTGGTTTTGAGAAGGGTTATTTTTAGATGCTCATGTGACAGTGCACCCTGACACCCTTCTGCAAATCCATAGTAAAGGAAAAATAGATCATCTACAAGTTGGTATTGCTGAATTCAAGCAAGGGCGCATTTTAGTTACCAAGCATGAGATAGGTTCAAGCAAAAACGTTCATCCAGCTACTTTACATATTTTCAAGACAGCTTAGAGGGCCAAGATGGAGAACTGCCAGGTCAGCCCGAGGCAGCTGGCAGCTCAACAGAACTGCAAACCCTACAATTGCATATTCCTCCTTCTCAGAATCAAAGCGGAGATCACCACCACCCCAGAATAGTCTTCGGCTGGTGAATATGAAACAAAGTAGAGAGCTGCCAGGTCTTAGGTAAGAGGGAAGGTGGCGATATATTGCCTTAAAGTAGCTACCACCTCCATTTTGCACGCTGTAGAACAAGCTTTTAGCCTGTTTCCAGCCTAAACTATGACAATGATAGAACAATCTGAAAACCCACTGCTAATGAGAAATATGAAATTTGATAAAAAGCAGCTTGCCAGACGGTACAGAAGGCCAGATATTGGGCAGCAACAGTTCCCTTTTCACCTTGGTAAGTGCATAAACAATATCTGTTTCTGAATAAATTATGTTTGCTTTGCCCTGTTTCCCACTGACAGGACCCTCAAAAATCTGCACTGCAAAAGTAAAGATTCCCCCTTGCTCTGTACTGCCAGTTTCCTTTTTTCTGTGAAGCAGAACAGAGGTCTCGTTACACAGAACTTGCTTCTAGTTTCATCATGCAGTCCCACAGGAGACGGTGTTCTCTGTGGATATGGAAGATGAAGAGTGACAGCAACTCAGCTCCTCTGGTTATCCTAGAATCATGGAATAGTTTGGGTTGGAAGAGACCTTTAAAGGTCATCTAGTCCAACCCTTATCACACAAGATAGTATAAACCTATAGGATAGTGAAATGTTCTTTTAGAAGGAAATATATGTATGTACACACACAGAAGGGCTCTGGTTCCAGTCAGTTCCACAACTCTTTAGCAGCAGAACCTGGTGCTTCAGTCAAATAATGAACACCTGCAAAGACTCACGCTGTTTAATTCTCCTAAACCTGCTTCACAGAGTCAACTGTTTGATTTTCAATTCTTTTAACTAAAAACTATTCTTCAGAACTACACAAAAATTTCAAATTTACCCCGATTACCAGATTTATAAGTATCATTTGTTCTCCTCTAAGCTGGGGAGGAGCTCAGATAGATATATATTATACTACTAATAATATATATACTAATATAATATACTAATAATAGATATATTATACTAATATATC
>NW_010546324.1:0-1593 GCF_000687285.1 Phaethon lepturus | reverse complement strand
CGGGACCCGGTGATAAACACCGCGACTTGCTCCCTCCAGCACCCGGGAGCGGGCCGCCGCGGTGCCGCTGCTCCGCCCCGTAGAACTAGAACCTTGTTTCCCTTAACTTTTGCTGGATTTTTCTGCATTTTCTACAGAAAGATTGTAAGTAAAATAGATGAAGACAAAGACGGGTTTGTAACTGTGGAAGAGCTGAAAGACTGGATTAAGTTTGCACAAAAGCGCTGGATATACGAGGATGTAGAGCGGCAGTGGAAAGGGCACGACCTCAATGAGGACGGCCTCATTTCTTGGGAGGAATATAAAAATGCCACCTACGGCTACATCTTAGGTAGGTCTCTACTCTTGGGATATAAACTTTGCGGAGCCGGCGCTTGAAACTTGCTGTTTTGTTTTTGTAGAATGATGGTAGATAAGATAGACACGGATAAGGATGGGTTTGTGACGGAGGGGGAGCTGAAAGCCTGGATTAAGAAGGCCCAGAAGAAATACGTGTATGACAGTGTCGAACGCCAGTGGCAGGAGTTTGACATGAACCAAGATGGATTTATCTCCTGGGATGAGTACAGAAACGTGACATATGGCACTTACCTCGGTAAGGGGCGAGGTGTCCGATCTGGTGGTGGTCTCTCATCAATAAAGCAGAAGTGCGATCGATGCAGCGGGAGCTCTCCGCTCATCCCCGAAGCCTCGGGCTTAAAACCGAAGCAAGTCCTCCGCGTTTACCCTCCGGCGGCCTACACCCAGGGCGATCGAAGGGGGAGGAGAAAAAAAAAAAAGTGGGGGAGAAAAAAAAAAAACCCACTCAAAGGTGAAGCTCGCGATCGACACGCGGCCGCGTAACTCTGCTTTATTGATGCCCTTAATTGTGAAAAGCAGCTCGGAGCTCGGCGCGAGCAGCGATGTGACGAAAGGCCCCCGGGGTAGTGGGTTTTTGGGGGTTTTTTGCCTTCTAGCTTTTGAATTTCAAGCTACCGGTGGCATTTTAGTACCTGCAGAAAGACGCCGACTAACCTGTCGAAGCCACGCTTTGCTGGGCGTCTGGCCCTCCCCGAACCCCCGCAGATCGTTAGCAAAGAGCCTCTTTAATCCCTTTCCAAAGGCCCGCGCGCGCATCTCGGCTTCCCCCCTTGTCCCGGCAGTAGCTTTAGACCCCAGAGCCCGTAGCTTTTGGCACGCAGGAGAGGTCAGCAGCCCCGTCAGGACTCAAACACCCCCAGGAGTGAGGTAAGAAGAAACTCTTCTGGGGTTAAGACGTTTAGAAAAATACCAGTTCCCCTGCCAGTTCTTCCCGCCTCCCGGAGCGCATACATATATGGGACGATGAGCTGCGGCTTGAAAGCACGGAATCCAGTTTAATTTACTGAGTATTTCCAAAGATAGTCAAATGCCCCGCGGAACGTATGGCGGCCGGCTCATCCGTCTTCCCTCGGGCTCTTCCTTGTGAAGGAGCGGGTTAAAGCCCGAGGCAGGTGGGAGTTTGCAGGCAGGTCTCGCTAAGCTCCTCGCACCCCCTCAGGGCCGGGGCAGGCCTTACTAAGCTTCGCTTTTCCATTAGTGCTGAATTACTGGGGTCCGCAGAAAGCCCAGCCT
>NW_010546323.1:39980-75988 GCF_000687285.1 Phaethon lepturus | reverse complement strand
GGACGCCGGGCACGTGCCCCCAGCCGCAGCGCGGGCTGCCTCCGGGCGCCGGGCGTTTGCAGGCGAGCCGAAGCAGCTTTGCCACCCTGCCGTGCCAGAGCAGGCACCGGTAAGGTCAGCAAGCCCACGGTGAGACACCAGCCGACACGGAGTAGCATCTCCACCACGACACCGCTGTCGTACTGACGCTCCCTTCCCCGCTCTGCAGACACTTGCTTCCCCCTCCGCTGTCCTCAACGTCTAGCTGCTTCGAGTCTGGACCCACGCACGTTCAGCCACTTTCAAAATGATTCTGTAAATGATTTCAAGCAGCAGCCAAACGGGTACAGAAATGCTGATATAAACAGCTGAACAACATGTTGATTTAAAGTGCTTTAAACCCAATCCCTTTCCTCACATTCTTCATTTTAAGCGTTCATGCTCACCTTTCACTTGCCTTTGCACAGAGAGCGCACAACGGCCGAGACCATCACAGAGCCAAGCTCGCACCAGCTCCTCTGTACCCACCCGAGGGAGACAGAACAAGCTAGAACAGTTAAAAGGTCAGTCCTCCATGAAGTAGAAGGACTACAGAGTGTAATAAAAAACCGCAGTTTCATTTTATATTGGTCATCCTCATACTGGACTTCTCGTTGCGCTGCCTTAACAAGGGAAGGCAGCGTTACAGAAGGGCCGTTACTGGCAACTGGGATGATCTCAGATTTTCAACTTGTGCGTGTTCGTAGGACAGGCAGGGCTCTCAGACTCACACGCTTTCCTGAGAAAGGTATGTCGACTTGGGCTCTACAATAGTCACACCAAGAAAATCTTGATTAAACATTTAAAGTTTAATTGGACTCGTGGCTTGACGGGAAAAGTATCAACCCCAAGTCTTCTACAGCTTTGCAGCGCTCTCGCCTATCAAATAGGTCTAAGAAAGACTCTGTGAAATACAATCAGGGCTATCTCAGATAACCCAAAGCAATCGGGCTGGCTACTACCATCACCTTTTAGTTCGGAATTTCTACCGATGCGTTTTGGAGCCTGCCGGCACAGCGGGCCCCCAGCCAGGCAAAGGGCAGTGCTAGAAGCAATGCTGAACTTGGCCTCTTGCTCCTCAACACGCAGCTCTGCAGAGAGAAACCTGGCTCTGTGGGGCTTGTGCAAACACAACCTCGGTACGAAGCAAGCTGGAGCAAGGGGAAGGGAGACAGCAACTCCATTGTTACTGGAGCACCTCATACATAAAATAAAGCTGAAGAAAAGTGTCCTGTGGTAAAGACCTACACAAGACTTACCCATCTGAACCACAGAGGACTGAAGAGAAACAAAAAGTACACAGGAGCTACTAGTCCTCTATTGTAGATATGAAATTAAAAGTGGAGGCTGGCCAAATATTACCCGTGGTCATACACAAAGCCTGCAGCAGCATATGTGAGCGCACAAGGTTCCTAAGGTCTTCTAGCAATACCCCAATCCCTGGACCATCTTCCCTCTCTCCATTACATTGGTATGCCAGGGTGAATGTGAAATATTAAAACCAGAGAAGCAGCAAATCACCGAAAACAAGACAATTTTTCAAATGGGCATTCAGATTTTACAGAATGGTCCAAAACACCACTTAAAACGACAAGTAGAAATTACAATTACTTCTTAGATGGGAAAATTAATCTGTGGGTTACTTTCTTTTTATCTAAGAGGTGGATTCGTAGAGGACAGAAGGTCATCCTGGTCTTGTTTTATGGGACTTCTAGTTACTTCAGTGCACATAAGAAACGCACAGCAGAATCTAACTGCCCTTCAGGAACGTGAATTAACTGCATTCTCCACTTCAAACTGAGCTGGGCAAGGAATGGGAAAATCGACCAGTTCCAAGCGGACAGAAAACTCAGTGGTTGTCCTTGGCACCCCTTAATCTGGGATCTGTGGCGTCTCCATCAGGCAGGCAACCGCTATTAGCTCTCAGATAAATCCATGCAATCTCAATAGGCAAAACATTTTTCAGAAGAGCAGTCAC
Source organism: Phaethon lepturus (assembly GCF_000687285.1). NCBI lineage: Eukaryota > Metazoa > Chordata > Aves > Phaethontiformes > Phaethontidae > Phaethon > Phaethon lepturus. The sequence goes on along the minus strand of NW_010546323.1, from coordinate 73,992 downwards.
ACTTACCAGAAATAAAAATCACTTGACATGAAGAGTTACCAAATCTAGAAAGTTACTAGCAGTCTCTGTGGTAGCATAGACAGAGACCTGTAAGATAAATAAGAGTAGCCACATCTCCACCAACCTTCCTCAGACAATGTAACTGATGGCCACTACGCAGACATCTACCTACAAACCCATAAAATAGATTTCTGCTCTTTTTATTTTATTTTCTTCTCCCAAAAGCTTGCTAAGAGACACTGCAATCGTATCTCCTTCCAGATGTAGGCACAAATCAGGAATTTTTTTTTTTTTTTCCAAACTTTCAGCTCCAGGTTTGTTGGAAACAAAGATCCAAAACCAGCACCTCAGCTGAAGTTACTGATGAAGTAAAATGTGACCAAAAGCATCCCAGAAACTCCTCAAGTTTGGGTCAGGGTATCTCTCAGCCCTAAACCCATAGTTCAAACATTAGTTTGTTTTTAAGGCAATGTATCTTCCACATGTATTTCACTTCCAATCTGTTCTCTGTGTTTACTGCGATATTTGCCTCATGAATACAGCTGCAGGCATGCTCAGATCATAACTCACATTAAACCATTTAAAATCCTTCTATTTAGGGTCAAGCTAGAATCTTCAGCTTCCTACTAAAGAAATAATTTGTTCTTCTGACTATATTATCTGCTACATAAAAAGATTTCCAGCTGATCACCACAAATGGGGGTAACCGGCCAGGTGCTGGCTTCGAAATTGCTGATCATATTTGCCAGGACAAAAACTCTCAAACATTTCTACCGTAATATCTGATCAGAAAGCTGGTAGAGCTTCCAGCTACTTAAGAGATGCTAAAGAGCAAGTCTCTCAAAAACAATGAAAAAACCAAAAGGCATGAATTCTACATATATTATGGATTAATAAGTAATGTTAAAAAAAACCCAAAACCAGTTCTTGCGGCAGTTATTCTCTGGATAGATAGAAACAGAGAAGCGGTCAGAACATTTGTTCAGACACAAATTGATTCAAGCAGGTTCCAGCTGGATATCTAAATGGCTACCACTGGTGTATTGTTTGAGCATCTTACAACGCTCATGGGTTTCTGCTCAAACCGATGGGTCTTGCCCAAGGTCACCCCACTGAGCAAGGACCTGAACTTTGCTCCTTACAGTCCCATGCTGGTTCCACCACACACTGCCTTTTCATCATCTTCACCGAAAAAAGGGCTTTACCATCCCCTGCTCCCGACGCCAGCGCAACATTTCAGGAATGTCTGCTTAACACCGTTGCCATGCATTTTTAAGAGCAACACTAACAGCATGTCGCTAACAGTGTTTTCATTTTATGTTCAAGACATTCCAACTAGACTCCTTCCTAATAACACTTAATAATTACACTGATCAGATAATTTTTTTGTTTTTAGAGAAAGATGTAGCTTGTTCCAAGAAATGCTAGGGGAAAAAAACCCCACATAAACACATTGCTACAACAGAACTTCCTAAGTGAATAAAATATCTGATCAGAAGACAACTGGAACAAGCAAGCTACAGAAGCAAACTCAGTAGGTGGATCAGATTTGATTCTTTTTCCTACAGAAAAAAAAAACATCAATGAGAATTCTGCCTCAGATTTTAATCACAGCAAGACCGGGCAGACAAATCTATAAATTGCATTTGATATTTACATTTTTTTAGTATATAACATTGTCATATGGCTGAAACCACCTTTGCACTGACAAAGCATCAAACACAAGTGCAAAGAATGAACAGAATACAGAGAAAGGGTCCCATCATCTCCAGCAGCTGATTTAGAAATGAACATATCCCCCAACTGCAAACTCTGATCACACTGGACCAGCCTAAGGCTGAAACATCCAAACTTTCACCTCAAAAGGAACATTCACTTGCACAGCGCATCTTTGGTTACGCACACCAAATAAAAACCTTCACAAACGCTGTTTACACAAGAGGATTCACTAACTGGAAAGGACTGCCAGTCTCCTAGACGAATAGGAAAGGCAATTTCTGAGCCATGGTAAGGGCTTTAATGGAATTGCAGCAAAACCCTTCCTTCTAAGAATTTAAAGAGCAAGGAAAACAACACCGTGCCATCGTTCATTTTAATACTTTACACTAAGTGCCTCCATAATCTACAGAGAGGTGTTAGTATCAAGACACTTCCAAGAAAAGGCTTCATGTCACCAACCTGCTTGACGTGATCGCAGAAGGTACGCAAGGGGTCGTCACTGCCAGCACACGCAAGTCAAGACTCAGTAGGTCATTACCTAAAGATCCTTTACATCTCATAAAACCAACATCTTTTCCAAGTATGAATCATAAATCTTGATATGTAGGAAAACACCCTCAGCTCTTCCTCAGCTATAACTGATGTAGAACCGCCGTGCCAGAGCACTCGCCATGCACAGAATTCAGCATGGATGCGGCATATTAGTCACGGCAGTGAGAGGGGATCTATACAGGTTAATTCAACGGGTTTGGAAAGTCACTCAAGTTGCAACATTTATTACAGAAGTATGTTTTTATTACAGATATTGGGCAAGAATTTGTGATGATCAACTATGACCACCCTCTTTTCATCCTTTTGTTATAAACTAGATTTAAATTAGAAGATTTACCTGACATTTTTATTGCCCAAGTTTTATGTTCATAAGTACTGATGATTTTAAGGTTGAAATAAGTAACAGCAGCAACCCTGTATTGCAGTTGAACACCACAATACTGTACTGGCTTTTTGTTTAGCTTAAAAGAGAACAACTTTTTTTACTGTTATAAAGTTATATGGAAATAAAATAATACCATGTGGTAGCATTCCCAGTCCTACCACGTTGCATATTCATTTAGGGCAACAAAATAATATTTCTGGGAAGCCACCTGTACAGACACTGACATATACCAGCAGTTGAACAAAGCAGATGAGGATAAACTACCTACGATGCACAAACTGATGCCTGTATTCTTAGAGAGTCAAAATCTTCATCCTCATTTTAAGATGAATTGATACCCGTCTGCTATTAAATTCTGGGCTATATGTCTTTGAAGCACAGTGTATTTGGAGTTCAGCTCCCTGCCCCATTTTGTCTATTTTTTCCTGCTCAGCTACAGTTGGGTTGGCATTAGAGCTGTCACTTACTCTTCAGTTCTCAGCCTGTGAGCTGAACAACTGAATTAGCTCCCAACAGAAAATGGATGCAAGAATGTGTATCCCCATCCTTGGATGGAGAAGCATAGTTATGTTAACTGTCTTCAAAGGAAAAAGGTTAGAAAAAAATCACCCTTTGTGCATCACATTACGACTTACATGGAGGAGGTCACCAATCTGAAACCTGCAAAGGGGAAGGGAAGAGCTCCTAGCAGGAACCTGCTCATCCAAGCTGGACAACTAGGTTTCCTGTAAGGAATTTGCTGGTGATTAAAGCATCCTCCTGAGGAAGCAGTCTTTGATGCTAGGGATGGACTGAGATCCCAGGAAGGGAAGACGCAGGCTTCATGCCCGAGTAGCAGATATGATTTCAACTTTTTCCTCCCAGGACTTTAGGACACAGCTATAAACTAAGTTATATCAAAAGCTACACATTCAACTAGGGCTTATTATTATCTTCTTCCTGTCCAGTGATTTTTCTTCCAATCTACAAGTTCTACTCTGTTGACAGGTGGGAGTCACTTTTGTTCCAAGCACAAGTTTAGAAACATGGAGCTCTACTGTTGCCCCAAAGTTTTTGTATTGTGGAAGGGGTGAAGCTGTGCCTGCTTTCCAAGGAGGATTTATCACAAAGGCTATTCTCCATCAGGCAAAACCCAGGCATCTCAGCTGTCACGAACTAGTATAGCCAGTGAAAATTAACCAGATGAGAAGCAGGTCATTTCACTTACCCTGTGACCACAAAACATTTTTGGAAGTTAGAGCCGACTAGCATCTGTTAAGAGGAGGGGGAAAAAAAGAAGTAGTAAAAGCATTTGTAAACAACATCAGGCTGTTTCTTATGCTTTGCCTATGTCTCAGAGTAGTTGGTCACAGTATAGATGCTAGGGGTGCTTGATGGGGATGCTCGAAGCTTCCCCCAGCCTAGCGCTAGACGGGTGATGTAGCGAGCGCCTGAGGTTTGCTCTGGATTTACAACAAGTAACCGCCGCTCCAGACCGGCTCTTCGCACCAAGCAGTGGTCCGAAGCGCTGAAGGCTGGGAACTGCATCTCACACGTGACCGCAAACTTTTTCATCCTACATTTTACAATTGCACATGACATTCTGGGATTGTTGTCCAGAGAAATCAGAAGGGCTCTGACACTTAGAGCTTTGAGCCCTCGCAAAGATCAACACAGTCTGGATCGTTTTGCCATCCTGGTCACTTTACACAGTCTGGTACATCTGGAGGTTGTTAATTAACACGTGTGGAATACCATGACTTCACACAATACTTTGATTTGCCCCATGTCAAAACAATCTCATATGTGACCCTGTGCCCACATAATGGAGACAGCTGGCTAATTATGTTCATCAGTATTTTCCTTTTAGCCTTTAAAGGCCGATTAAATGCAAAACAAAAGCTTGATTTAAACTTGAACCCCACGTCCTTTCCATTTTGTTTGTGATTAGGCTCCAGAGTGTTACCAAACTCAGCACTCCCTACTTCTCACCTGCTACAATAAAAACAAGTTGTGTGGATCAGCTTCATCACAGTTTATAGAAACATGGTTAAAGCAAGCACAAATACAAACTGAAGTTTCTTCAGAATAAGGAACTTTACCATGAAAACAGAGTGGGATGTATGTGTGTATAAGCCCTCTGAAATGTCCTGTTCCAATTTTAGATTTTCACATGTATTAATATATGCGTAATATACATATGAAGCAGTTTGCCATTTAAAACTGCATTCCCCAAAGTAAGAGAATTAAAAAAAATCACGTACTAAACTAAAACAATATATTTGCAGACTGGAATATGTCCTGCTACACATAGTCTGAATTCACCTTATGCATACGTACAGGAGAGGGTAACATTTGCCAACTGAGAAGATACCCACTCCACTGCACAGAGCAGTAATCACACTCTACTGTTAACTACTTTGTAAAGACCATCGGGGAAGATCTGGTTTTTGTGCTTCCAAAATTACCCTAAAATACTTGCTTTAAGTGATCTACAGGTGATTTCTTTTACAATACTTCAGTCACAAGTGTGAAACAGACCCTGTTCAGATAATAAAAACTTCCATGTGGTGTCATGCTTATGCATTCTACTCAGCCGAGTGTCTTAATCTTAAAACAACAGCTACGCAGAAGTCTAAGAGGACTGAATTCATAGCCTCAGAAATCTTCCTGTACTTTCGAAGTGCCACGCAATCACTATAAAACAAAATATTATTTTTAAACCAAGTAGGAACCCAACTTCTTTCACAAATGCAATTTGTGTCTGATGGGAGAGGCTCACATTTTGTTTTCAGCAACTGTAATGACACTGATCAGTCAGTAACATTATAATGTATGACCATTGTGTAAATCAATCCCCTCAAACTTCTATTTTAATGCATACGTAAATATGACTACTTAACAACGTGAAAGAAAAATTAATACACATTTCTGAAGCCTCTAGAAAATGAGAAAAAGCTCCAACTATAATCACCCAGACCATAAAATCAGTTGCGCCGCTCTTCATTCAGGATGGTTCCTCAGGCCAGCATTTTGCATCTAATACTTTTTTTAGAAAGGTGAAAATAAAGTCTTCTCTGAAGGTGCTATTGCAACTGTATATGAGAAAGATGTAAACCCCTGAAAACTATGCAACTTATCTGCCAGTATCTTTAAATATGCAAGGCAATCTTTTGTTGAAGACAAAATGTCTTGAGAGCTCAGTCAACTACATAAACGCTGTATTTCAGGGGGAAAAACGGCTAACAAATATTTAGTTCGAACCAGGCTTTGCTATAGCCCTACAAATGAAAAATTCATACTTTTCATGCTGCTGTAGTGTTAAAAACACTCCTCTGGCAAAAAGCAGATGTACACCGTGAAGCTCTTTGCAAATGCAACCACACAACCAACCTACGTTTTACTGCCCACTAGCAAAGGACACTGCTAAGGCCAAGCCAAAACTATTTTAGTCAAACAATCCTAGATTAGATGCTGACTTACAGCTAGACAATTTTAGCTTGATATCTAGCACTGAGAAACGAAAGGCAACAGATCACACCATGCAGCAAAAGAGCAGAAAAGCATTGAGTGAAACTTGACTCAAAACATACCTCGTGGGAAGGGTCCAAAGTTCTGCACACTTCCACTTCTCATGAGGGAAATCCAAGTGCAAGCAGATTTTAATCATACACTGTGACTGGTAAATGGTTAGCTTAGCTGCTGTGACCACTTGTCACCATACCACACAATACAGTACAAATCATTCACAAGGAAACAAGGACTGATGTTACAAGCAGAGATGAAGTGCACATGCGGGGCCAGGTGAGGAGGCATGCAGTAAGCCTGCGTGAACCCTGCCTAGACACTGACAGTGCTACCTTTCATCAGCAGCTTCTTTCTGTTTTGAGAGGTTATTTAAATGCAGTTTAGCTTTTAAAGAAAAAAAAAAAAAAAAACAACAAAACCACAACACAGAACTTGATCCTGGCAAGCCCAGTACCAGCTCCTGCTCTCAGCAGATGGCTCAGCACAAGACCACAGCACACTGATCGTCGGGCCCTACGCGGGTGAGCCAACGTGAGCAATAGCAGGGACTGCGGGAAGCTATGGAGAGCACCAGAGAACATACCTTCTTATGAACAACGGAGGAAGTAGAATTAATTGTGCTCTCGTCACTATGCATCATGACCAGTTCAGGGCTGCTCTCATCCAGGACCTCCTGCATGCTGCTCACACTGCTGCTCTGACTGCCTGTGCTCACAGACATACTTGGGATGGAATGGTTGCTGCCCAGACTGTCCATCTTCCTACTCGGGTTTGATCCATGCTCACTGTCCTATAAAACAAGGGGCACCAGTTACAAATACTGCAGGAGATCACCTGCTCAGCATGTGCCTGCAGTGCCCAAAGTTTGTTTTAACGGCAGCTCCGTAGAGTTAAAGGTTCTTTGCTCATTATTTTGGCAACTACATTTCTCAAGGCTGCCTGGCTTATTAAATACTCCATATGGGGCAGTTAGCTTTAGCCTCTTCCCCTGCAATCTTACTGCATCAGGCTTCAAGCCAGGTTTTTTTCCACATATCAGTAAGTCTGGGCATGGCTTTTGGCTTGAATAGGAGACATCCAGGAATACTGGATGGTTGGTAGAAGGAGTCTCAAAATTAAAAGGAGCAATCTAAGTTTATATTAAAACAATGTTCCAAGTCAGGGTATGCTACAACACATTTTGTGGGTCAGAAAACAGGTAAGACAGTGAACCCGTTTGTTTATGATTTGATAAATACCATGTGGTGCTTAACGGGTATAGAGGTTTTAACCTCCGTGTCCCAAGCAGTCAGCAGTTATATTTTATCAAACTAAAAATCTCTTTGTGTTTTCAGGCAAGATAAGTTCTTCATTCACCTTTAAGCAGCTGACTCAGAAGAGCCTGCATCGTTAGTGATTAAAATTATTGGAATCCACTTAGACAGACGTAAATAAATATTTCTCATATAAGACATATTTTTGATTCTACAGACAAATATGAGAAGTTAGCATCCTTTTTTCTTGTCGCATACTCATACCTATAACACAGTAATCACAGAGTATGCACTTAATCTGAACTGACTGAGAGACAAGTCCTTTGTAATTAACTAATGGAACTGAAGATGCCTGTAAGAAGTTCACAGTGAGGACCGAGAACTCTGAAAATCCTCCAGCTCCTGGTCCGAAAATAGGCTTGACTCATCAAAATGAATGGCTTGGCACTGCACGCAGTTTGTCCCGGCCTCCAAAGGGATCTCGGGGAGAATTACATTACAAATCGATTAACAGGATACTCATTTTGTTGGAAACCGACAGAAACATAAAATTGACAGACTTGACAGATTGGTGTTTGATTGTGTGATTATTTTTTAAGCAATCAGCAGATCATTTAGATCCTGTGTAAGAGCACTTAAAAACGCAAATACAAAAGAATACTATTTTAAAGTGAGCATATGCACATGAGAATGAAAATATTTCTAGGATGCTTATATAAAGTTGCAGAAGAAAGAACATAATGAAGCATCTGAGGTAAGGATATGGCTATAATTCATGAATGTATAGTCACAAAGGACAGAGATGAGATTGCATATGCAACCTCATAACCAACAGTCGATGTTAACATTGACTTCCTGACTTTAAATACTTTTCACATGACCTTAACTTTCTTGCAAGAGCTCTGAGGGAAGCATTAGTAATATTTTCAGTGTTAAAGATTTGTAATGCTCCTTTTCTACCTTAGGAAGCCTAAGGTAGAAAAAAGGAACTGTCTTGTGGCATTTACACTTGAGCAGCTTCTGTTAACCAGTTCAGCAGCATGTGAAGCACGTGCTATGCTTTCCTTTCACTGTCAAGTTAGTGACACACGAGCCACACAACCTCCGTTTGTCGTACACAAGCTCATTGGTAAAACACAGTGCAGAGCATGCTGGGCACATGCAGAGCGTGAGCTTCATTAGTGTTAATTCTGGGGATGCAATCTCTTCCCACCCCCCCCCCTTTTTTTTTGAGAGGTGGGGACAGGCACAACAAATTACACCATGGAATCAACTACTACCACACGTATCCTACTTAGCTGTTGAGCTTGGATCTGCTGAACAGCCAAGTGGAAACCCACTCCCTTGTGTTTTCCTACCCTGTCGCTCTCCTAACAGCTTTTCACACACAGGTAGACATAGCTTGGAGATTTCAGTGCAAAAGTCTGACAATCCCCTCACTCCCCAACTAAGCTCAAGGTTTAGAAGTTGGCTAGCTGGAGGGTTAGAACAGAAGCACTTTGTAGCTTTAATCACAGTGGTTGCTGGTCTTGCTCCTTTTGTGCATCTCCTTCTACATGAAGGACAGTGCTAAGTGCCAGTCCCTTCCTTCTGACACCCAAGCTGGCCAATTTCTTAAACCAGTGCTCTAGTTTAGCTTTAAAGCAACATTTGACACACACAAGCCTCAACACCAAGTCCCTGAATAGAAGTTGAGCTTGGGAGTCTCAACTGCATGTTATCTGGCTATACTGCAGCAAAAAGGAATACAAATATCAATTTGTCTGTCCATTTTTTTCGTTGAGAACCAGTCATGATTTATCCGATGTGCCTGTACCAAATGACATTAATTTACATCTAAACTCATCAATTGAAAAATGACTGGTTTCCTTCTCTAAGCCACAGTTAGCATCAATGATCATACACTGATTAAGTGGGTTGTTTATTGTAAGATTTAAACTGAAGCTGAATTTTATATCTTTACTATTTTTTCTTGAATATTAAAGAATTAAAAAAAATAAGTCATACTAATTTGGTGATTTGCTTTTCAGCTCATGATAGACCACTTTACAGGAAAGTTATGGTAATTGAAAAAATATTAATATTAATCAAGTGGTCTTGATTGTGCTTCTGAGACTATAAAGTTTGGATTGTCAACAGACCCTCCTTCACATGGACCGTGAACCACTTCTCACAGAGAATCTCCCTCCAAGCCAGTTTCTTCCCTAAAGCTTTTAGAAGAAAGGTCAGCATCTGTAAAAAATTTTAAAGCTGCCAATAAACACACATCTAACACTGAGTACGGGTGACATTTATTCTATCCTGTCCCTCTGCTGATCCAGATGATATTCCAACAACACTGATTGCATCCACACCTAGGCTGTGCTTGTTCTGCCCCCTTAAGGGCAGGAACATCTCACTTGCCCTAAAATTATTTATAACAGCGCAAATGGGGTAACAAAATAGAAGTACCTCCTCCTCTTCTTGAGACTCGGTCAGTGGGCCATTCCGTGTCTCTTGGAAAAGGATTTTCTTCATTTTCCGGTACTGAAGGTTATCCAATTCACGTACTGCATCTTTTGTCCTTTGTATGAGGTCTATTAGTACCCTTGGTGGTCGGTCTCGGCGAACAAAATCATGCTAAATTAAAGGAAATAAAACACATTGTTTCAGACATGAGACTAGCGTTTGATGTAAAAACAGGGACACAGCGACTTTTTAAGAGACACCTGAAATGACGGTTCATATTCAGTAATTAGTCGGTTCATATTCAATAATTGGCAATACCCACCATGAAAGACTCCAAACACACTCAGCACTGATTACACTGACCCTGCTCGTCACTGTGTCGAATACCCTGCGAGTTTTGATGCGTAAGCTGCAAAACGTTTTGTTCAGAAGTCAGAAGATCCGCTTACGCACAGCACTCGGTCAAATGCAGAGGAAAGAAGTAAGGCAAACCCCACTTTGCTACTTGAAACCGATGTGCGTGCGCACGCGGGCGCGCAGGCAGATCAGTGCAGAAGCTGAGCCTTCACAAGCTCTCTTTGCCCCTGACTCTTGGAGTCACTTTTCTGTCTGAAGTGAAACAGTTTGGACGGGGGTCAGGTTTTCCAAGCTCTCCAGGCAACAGAGCTGTTTGTCCCTTCCTGAGCTCGCTCACCTGAAGCATACTATGTACCAGATGTACCACTTCACACCTTACAAAGGCAGATGACTTCGAATTAACAAAATGCATAAAGGATAAAGAAGAATCAATCCTGATTATGCAAGATTACCTGCCTAAGCTACATGCAAAGGTTTATCCTGCATCTATCTGTTCTGATTCATACATAAAACCAGTAAGAAGACCGCAAGGTTTATTTATACTTAAAGCATTTGTAGCCAGAGTTAAAAGTAAAATCAGTTTCTTACTAACTCCTGCTAAGGATGTACTAGCAGCACAGGTTTTAAGCGCAGACTTCACAATAAATTCTTCAATGGAGTTTAAGTACATGATTAAAGGCTTTTCTCTGATTTATCAGACACGTTTTACCTGAGCTGTGCAACTGGCAGCAGAGTATGAAACCTCTCCCTTACAACCTTTCACTAAAGTAGACAGTCTGAGTATACATTTGCCAAAATTCTACATAGGATCACCACGGTTGGGTTTGTCGCTTAATAAGTATCACGGGAGACAGCCCGAAGGCACAAACGTCTTCTGCACATTTCTAGAAACGTTAACAACGAAAGAGAGAAATGGGGAAAAAAGGTGTTCTCTGCCCTGCATTGCAAATGCCATGATGGCCTTTTGTTAGAGAGCTGTACCCCACCTGCAGACAAATTCTCAGGAGAGTCACGTCTGCCCACTTGGCCTCACAGCTCTCCTGTGAGCTGAGGGTCCCACGGCAGAGGGAAAAGCATCTCCGTGCTAGATGTGTCGCCATCCCTCAAGTTCAAGAACTAATACATCCAACTGTAACTGGAGTAACCGTTACATGAAACCCGGACCTCCTGAAGACACAAGTCTTATGTACAAAAAAGTCGAAATGATGAGCTGATCTTCTTTTAACGATTTATAAACAAACATGGAAAGTATCATGCCACAGGCTTATTTCCTGTTTTTAATTGATTTCCAACTGTTGTGCATTTGAGTGTTGCTAATGGGGACAGCTAGTCATTTCACTATCAATTTTTTGCTAGTAGTGATGGTGTTTATTTTTGAATTACAGCTGAAAGTTCTAAACATCATTTCACACAGAAGCAAAATGAATCATTTCTGCTCCTTAATGCAGATAACCACCATTCATTCCTCTGTAAACAGCAGCAATCTGCAGCTTATCTATGATTAGAAAAAGGGTAACCATTTTTATCGCATTGTAGATAATTTTTAGAAAACACTAATGCGTTTGGAACAATGATCCTGAACTTAAATCCACCCTATGTGTCCAGTGTCTACTTGTTCATGCAGATTCTTTAACAGTGTAAATACTCATTTCACCGGGAAGATGATGTGCCTCGTATTCAAGCACTACTCAAATATTAGAATGCGACCACATGGAAACTGTAGGGCAGATGCACAGAAGTGAAAACCAAAAGGCTCTTGCACAATGAAAATACAATTCTGACTACTTACTTATATTATCTAATTTTTTTTAACTACATATAAAAGATGTAGTCACCACTCTGCTAGGTACCGTGCAACTCTGAGAAATGACGCCTGAAAGGACTTAATCTGTACACTTTTTCCAAACTGCAAGAAGAAAAAAAAAAAAATCTCAAAAGGAGAAAGAAGTTAGTCTAAAAGCAGGTAGTACATTGGCTGAAAGGGTGACAAACAGAACACAAGTCTCCTGGGTCAAGAAAACTGACAAAAAAAGGGGAAAAGTTTTTAAAATTAAAAGCAATTATAAAATTTGCTTTGAAGTCAGAAACATTAGTGTGTTTTTTTTTTTAATTTCAACTGCATTTTAGTATCACTACAGTCATTTGACTATTTTTATCTGGAATAGTGAATGGGAACTGAACTAATTCTCAAACACCTCATTCAAAATTCGGTTCCCTTTAAGAAAATGTGGCCACAACAAATTTGCTCTATCCTTGTTTACTGCACTCAAGTGAAAAGCCCTCAAAAGACAAAGAGATCTTCAGTCTTACGATCTAACAAGCTTTAGGGAGAGCTACTGCAGGAAGGAACATCTAGAGTACTGTTCTGAAAGCCCACAAACCACATAAAAAGTCTGAATATACATGTTTTTAAGCATAAGATCGCAGCTGCAATTGTTTGCACAGACTCCAACCTAAGGTACTCATGAAATCATATCCTTCAATGAATTTGCACTACTCCTAGAGAGCAGAAAGGCTGCCAATCCACATGAATGAATCATTCTGAAACCCACAGCATAAACCTATTAGCTGGTCAAAGGATTGTCAGGGTGCTGCAAGCAGAACCAGAAAACAAAACGCTGCTTATGTGCCACAGCACAAATGTATCACAGGAAAAAAAAAATGCATCAGGCACCGAAGAGAGAGTACAAGCAAGCTCGTTCATCAGCCTTTACCTGGAGAGCAAAGACATGAGAGCTAAATATTCTATATGATCCAGGCTTAAAGCAAGGACAGAAGCGAGCGCAAAGCTGGCTGTTCAGTAAAGAGCGCAGGGTTTCGATTTCTCCCTTCAAGAACCAAGAGGCTCAGACACATCCATGAAAATGCGTTTTACTGTGCTGAAAGAGCAACATGAGAAGCCATAAAACAAAGGCTGAATGGTAGCCTTAGAACAAAAAACAGCAGGAAAAGGCTGTCAGGTAGACACAGAGCAGCAATCTAACCTACTGTGGAAATTAAGCAAAACACTCAATGGAGATAGCAATTCCTCTGCTCAAATATTTAAGGAAAAACTGAGTCCTGTTTACCTGGTGTGGAACAGCAGCATGCCATGCAATTCTTACCAGCAGCTATGTACGCAACCAGAGGAATAGCAGGGCCACTAATCAATTTTAAAGACATGAAATACTTAAAAAAAAAAATAAAAGCCCGATGGAAAAGAGGCTGGACAGGATTTCACACATCCCTACCTTCTTACGGAAGGCTGCTCCTGAATTTTCCAAACAAAACCCTTGAAGTTATAAGCAGTTCCTATACTTCTCAGGTAAACTTAAATCAAATGACTTAAACTGGAACTGATTTATGATTCACTGACAAAACTTTGGCAAACTCTGGACATATCACTCCTAGCACAGGTCCCCCTCGTACACGCTCTTGGCAATTATGAACCCACACAAGGCACTTTCTAAAATCATACAAGTTCTTTCCAAAACAAGTTCTCATTAACTGGGTTCAGTATAGAAACTCTTAAAGGGATATAAACAACTTTGGGGTTTGGTGGTTTGATTAGGAGGAAGTTAACCTAGGTCTATCCTGTTAGTGCTATTTGTAACAACTAAATAGGACACATGAATATAAAAAAGCAGCAAATGTGTTACAAGATGTTAACGAATCAAGAAGAATTGCTCAAAACCCATCTAGGACAAGAACATGATTGAATGATTGGAAAATGGAGATCAGAAACATGGGCAGAAGTGCGACACTGCATGACTAAAGAGAGAAGCTGAAGAAATGCGGTGTCTGGAAATACACAGTAAAAAAAAAATAGATGCAAGGTATGTTTGGTAAGTAAAAATATGAGGAGGGATCTACAGTTGGCATTAATCAGTAAGCTGGTCAGGACTTCTGCACTAGACAGCAGTCAAAAGAACACAGCATCAAAACCTCCTGTTGCAACACCACAGGGCAGAGCCAGCCTTTCCCAGCTCCCATGTAACCACACCTGGAGTAACGTTCATCATGTGTTATTAATGACAGAAATGCCCGTCCAGCCAGAGGAGCTTCAGACAAATAAACCAAACCAAAAAGTGGATCAGAAAAGCCCAAATGAACGGTTTACAAGAACAGAGCAAAACCAAGAGCTGAACCGAGAACAGGCAGGAAGATCATGAAGAGATACATATTCAAAAGGTATGAAGCGATAAAGAATTAATCTCACATTATGATAATAATGCTCACATTAGCATTACTAGAGGTAAAAAGGTCAAGATAACCTTCCTGAACTTCACCTGCATCTGTCAAAAAAAGGACAAGACAGGACAGTTCAGAGCACTCCACACAGAACGCTCCTGCGCTGGCCAGGAGATAAACGTAGGTCATTCAGTCTCTTTCCATCTCTAATACCCATGTTCCTTTAAATAATCAGCCACTACCTGTAAATCTTTATTAAGAGCTCAAGCCTCTGACCATGTGGAGTATAATTCTCAAAGTACTACCAGCTCTGCAAAAGATTTGCTATTGCCTATGCATCTTATGAAGACTGGTTAAGTCTAAATTTTTGACTAGCAATTAAAATGGTTTTTTAGATTTTCTATCACTTCCACAGAGAAAGCCTGTAGCAAATTACAAGCCTTAAATCTTACTGAAATTGCATGTAAGCTTAGTAGCAAGTATTGCCTGTTACACGACAGAAAAATAATGCTTTTTCTTACTGGAGAAGGTAAGGAAAAAAAAAAAGGAGCACCAGCAAGTTAACAGTTACATTACTTTACACAAAAATGCATAACTGCTCCAAAAAGGTCTTCCTTTTCACACAAGCTGCACTAAGTTACAGTTTCCCCACTCCCTCTGCCCCCATTTAGGGGGTGAACGGGGTTGCCCAGTTGCTCCAGTTTCCTCCCTCATTTCTGTCTGCTCTCAGAGATCACATAGCGCAGCATGGTCACAACCCAGGGCACCCTACTGACAGCACAGTATAGCAGAGAGGCTGGTGAAAATGCCTTCTTCATCAAAGCAGTAGGAAACACGCTCCCAAGTCCTACCTACACAGAAAACTACTGGTTGGAATTCACTTCTGCAGCACAGATTTAACCAACGCAGCTCTAGACCTGTTTGCCCTTTCAGTTAAACTATGTACAGCATTGTCTTGCGGGGGGGGGGATTATAAAAAAAATACAACTAAATATTAAATCCTTCTACCCCCTCCGTCCTTCCTTCAGCTAAAAAACCCTGTTACTCACACCACTATCCCATCAGGCTTGCAAGTGCTCTAACACAAATGTAACCTCTGCAGAGCGCTGGGGAGTAAGAGGGGCAGGGTGCTGGGCTGCTCCCTCAAATAACTCCTCACTCAACTGTGGAACTTTTTTACCACACAGCCTACCTCTACTTTACTCCAGTAGTTTGGCTCTTGAGCATCATGTTAAAGAGAATTATGACTGACATAATAGGCAAAGTCAGGAAACAAAGTTAAACAGCCTAAAATACGCCATCCTAAAATACTCTTTTAGAAGACCCCAATACTCTATTGATTCAGATGAGAGCAAAATCAACTTTTTTTTTTTTCAAGGGTGAATATTTGTTCACCATTTTTAGAATTATTTTGGTAGACAAGCATATTTTTCCCAAATTTCTGGAAAAGACTTGAAAAATTACCCGTAACAGATCTGTTGACGATGGCCTTTCCTGAGGTATTTTCTGTAAGCAGTAATCAACAAATCCCCTAAAGGAGTCTGACCTGTAAATCAAAAAAACAAAAGGTTCTAAATGAAAAAGAAGCTTAAGGATCTGGAATATACGCAGACTTCTTAGTGCAAAGCAAAAGAAAAACCTTGACTAACTTGTTCTTAAGTTCTAGGGCAGAGAAATTAAGACTTTTCCAAATTCTAAGTTGATCCCATCAGTTACAGACTGTTGAAACAAACATGGACACACAATTATCCCCAAACACAAACTGAAAACCAAGCAAGAACTATGTGTACCAGTCACTATTTTCCAACTTTAGTTCAACTACTTCAAACTAGATGACAATGAAATTACTGGTAACTCCAGAAATACACTTAAGTGAGCTGATGAGCTGGCGCTCTATTCTCCAGAAGCTTCCCACCATTTGTAACACTGACTCGGTAAAGCATCTTGATGCAATGCTTAGTTCAGCAAAACTTTAGGCTATACATGAGCTTGTATCAGAACTGGAAAAAAGAAAACCAATCTGTTTTTTCTTCTACCAAGTGGCACCTAAGGAAGGTGCCCCTGAACTTGAAAACAGCATAAGAGGCACCTTGCTTACTCCCTGTGTTCTCAAAGCCACGGAGAGCAAACAGGTGACTCTAAACAAACTGCTTGCAATCAAGAATAGCAATTCTCATACTGTATTCACAAGTTGTCTCTACTCTGCATTGCAAATTCTGCACAGAACAACATGGGTATTAGGGTGCAAATATGAGACCAAGTTCTTTGAATCTTGAAAAATGGACAAAACAGCAAAGATGAAATAAGGAAACTGAAGTGGAATGGTTTTGATAAAATTATTAGCAGTGAAATAATCATGCTGTTTAAATGCCTAGCAATGTACCTGGGGGAACTTCACGCCTCCCCAGGAGCTATTGTTTCAAGCCATCTGCAGACTCTGCCAAGCGTCGCTCGATACCTACATTCCGGTCTTGAGTACAGAGAATAGGAAACGGGGTAACCCCTTTGCTCCCACAGAACAACAAAGCATTCTTGTATCAAGGCTCAGATTCTGGAACAAGCCTGTAGCATGAGGAGTATTTACTGGCCACAGAGCTCTGATGACTTTTGAAGTCACTCACCGAAAAAAATCTAATTACTTCTATATTCTATGTGTGTCTCTGCTCCCTTTCTCCACATTTCAGCTGCACTACAACGCTACGAATTCTTCTGTCAGGGATCTTTTGCAGCTGGAAACTTTGATGCTGAGCTATGGCTGGCTTAATGCATCCAAGAATATTTTAATTCCTACAGCATCTATAGCCCCATAATTAACACCTCCACACACTTAGATTGTAGCACAGCCCAAGTGACAGAAGGTCAAAATTGAGCCTGCCTACACGGGAGCATTATTGGAGAATGCAGTCAAATCACTACACCGCAACAAACACTTTTCTTGTCAGACTTAAACCATGCAGAGAGTGTCGCAGAGCATTGTCAGGGAAAAATATAATAAAAATCTGGTAATAGCTCTCTTACCATTCATTTGACTGTAACATAGGGGAATCATTCTGGGCTATGTGATATAAGGCACTCATTGCATTCATGTTGAAAAGTGGAGGCTTCCTTTCAGCTAGAAAGAGAAGAGAAAGGTGTGATAAGGCAGTCTGGAAAGAAAAGGAGAAAGATATGAAAGTATGAGCAGGGTATCACTGCTAAATCAATAGCTCATTACTGTCCTCAACACATTTAAGCTAATTATTTTCATATTCTAGGTTAGACCAGGACAACCACTCAAGGACAGCTCTTATTCACCTGAAGGGGGGATGACAAAATCCAAAGAGAAGAGGATGCAAATAAGGAAAATTTCCCAGTAAATTTTACCTTAACTGCAACACCTGACCTGCTAAGGTAAAATCAGCAGAAGCTGATGAAACCACAGCTTAGACATACAGCATGTCTGGGCTAGGAAATTTATGTATCAGTCCCTACAGATCTTTTGGCTGCTGTAGCACCTGTATTAAGGGAAAAGAGTGGCTGCCTGTTTCGTCTGCCATCGGCAGTCACCTGCAAGTGGGACAGTTTGCCAGATGTGTCGTTAGCTCCCTCTAACTAAAATTCTTCCTAGTTCTTGCACCGAGAGGACACCTACCTACCAGCCCCTGACCTTTCAGGAGCGCAGCGAATCTCACACAGAAATTGAGAAAGGCTAGTTTTCACCACCATCTAAGGTCAGTCATGCCAATCAGCCAACGATGCCAGAATTTTTAAGTTCACATCAGGTCAGAGCAATCACTTGTCCTTGACATGCAGCATGCATGCAAACCACCGCATTTTCTTTTCTTTAAGCACTACTAACTTTCGGCTACACAAGAAATTAAGGCATCAGCATTCAAAGAAAGCCAAGTGGTACTCAACAAGAGATTTCCTCCCACTGCTACCCAACCCCATGTTCAGACATGGAATCATGCAAAGGCAAAGCTCAAAGTATAAAAAAAGAAAATAAATTTAATACTTCTCAAAAAGGTAATATAAAAAAAAGCCGATCCATCAACTATGTAAAATGGTTTTGAGGTTCTGGACTGAAAAGTTTCGTAGAAATTCTAGTATCAAGACTCAGTGCCTACGTAGGGTAGCAAAATATCTATTCTACCACCGACTAGTCTAAACTCCACAGGACAAAAAAAGGTCAGTGCCGTGCAGACGACAGAAGTATAGAACTTCTGATTTTTGCATTCTTTATATCAAAATGCAGACTGTGTCAGCAAGGCATTAGCGCTGGCACATGAAATACAATGTTGGAAGTTACTGGTCATTTACACCATTACTGTCCCCATACAGGGGTCAACATTTCTTCCCATTCTGTATGTCCTCCTCTGTTGTCTCATATGTATTTCTGCTGATTAAACATTTATAAATAACATTTTCAGTGAACTTGCCCTCACAATAAATTCTTGATGTACTGCTGTTAAATGTAATCCTTATCAAAAGTATCTTTGGAAATAATCTATTCAGCACATGCAATGTCAATATTCAAACTTACAGTGCACACATCTGCTCTGTATACCTGCTATCACATCTACATCTGCTTCAGGTTGTGTGGATGTGTATCATTTGCCCTTTGCAGTGCAAACCCTTTTCTTCTCATGTAAAGAACCTGTCCACGCTGATTCATGTCACAAACTTTCAGCTGAGATTGAAGATATTTGTTTCAGAGAATGGGGAAGTAAGAAGAATTGAAAATTAAACGTAGGTCCCTTCTGACACAATTCTTAGGACACCAGTTCCCTTGACATAATAGCTGGAACAGTTTTCTCAAAACCCAGCTTGAAAAACACAGGCTAGAAACCATAGTTTCTTCTCATACAAGACTAGAACCCTCTAGTTATTAAGGGAATAAAATAACTGAGCATACCAGATTAACATTAAAGCACAGCAGCATTAGCGGCTTGCTCTTGATTTGCCAGTGAGTAAAAGATTTAACTCAACTGTCAGTGCTGTCCAAGTCAGGCTTTTTAAAGAAAAAAAAACCAACAACTTACGAGGAATAAGAATCTTCCATTTTTTCAGGACTTCCTAATAAATACTGGAGACAGTTAGTTATTCATCTCAGCTGCCAAGTATTTACTCACCTAACTCAATACACGTGATCCCAAGAGACCAGACATCCACCTTTCCATCATACTGTCCCTCGTCCATAGCAAGGATCACCTCTGGTGCCATCCTACCAACCACAGTGCAAGACATGCGGGTTAGGGGATACAAATGGTGACTCCCAGCACATAGCTGAAAATGAGACGGCTTCATTATCTTCAGCAGCCCAGCGGACCAGAACTTAAGAGCCAGCATGGAGCTGAGTAAAGCCATGCTGAAATGAAACAATGCTTGCCTGCACTAGCAACTCTTCCAAGAGGCAGTTTAAGAAAGGAAAGTAAATAAGAGGCCAACCTGATCATCTTGCTGTTAGCGCAACATGCTGGCACATGGGAGACCCACACCAATCTCAAAGGCATTGTACCTGCAGGCAGACAGCAAGGGCTGGGAGAGTCCTAAAGGCATCACTTTCACTCTCACCAGAGATGGTGGGTTTTCCTTTGGCACACCAGGAGAATTTTCCAGCAGATATATGCAGCCTGTGAGTGTAGCTATGAAAGGAACAGGGAAATCTGGAACAGTGGGGAAATACGGTGGTCCAGGATAAAGGGATGGGTGGGGGGCAGGGAAAAAGCAGCGGGCCCAGCCCGCAAAAACTCAGTCTCTTAACTTTTGTTCTTCAAAGATGAAGCAGGCTTCCTGCCAAATGGACTTGTTCAGAGGCTGGGCGATAGGTGACCTCCCATCAATGCCTGGGGTGTCTGCCACAAAATAAGTGGAGCATAAAGCTATGCTGGTCCACTATGTTAGGAATGCCAAGCAACTCAAGTGACCCTTATGCAAGTTTCTTCAAAACAGAATTTAAGTAGCTGTGTGACTTCCAGCCTGCGTGGTCAGATTAACAGGATTGCCTTTCGCCATGTGGTTGTCTTAGTTCCATTACCTATGGCAAATGTTAATAATTTTTAAGCCAACAGTCGAAACATTAACTGGTGCCATTTCAAAGTGCTGCACAGCCTACCTCTACTCATGGGCACTGAGAAAGAACACATTTCCTGAAGAGCTGGACACAGGAATTTTAAGAAAACTGCTTGGTTAATAAAGATTTTATGCCAGATATTATTTTCAGACGGTGAAACACTGGAAATGGAAGAGAGCAGCCTTCTTAAAGGACTGAAGTATTGCAGGTTTTACTCACCAATAAGGCGTTCCCACAAAAGAATTGGCAGGGGAGACTATAGATGCAGACCCAAAGTCAGCTAGCTTCACTTGACCTGGTTCTGTTAGAAGAATATTTCCAGCTTTAATATCCCTTTAAAAGAACAAAAGAGAGGTATACTCCTGGTTACAGTAGCATAACTTTCAAAAATTCAAACACACACAGAAGTCCACTAACTTTCTCAATTAAACATTCATAAAAACCTGAGAATATTTAAAAATCTACTATTACAGAAAGCTAGAAAAATCGGATACATGGCTTTTTGGAGAATGGAAACCTGGCTGCACCCAGAAAGGGCAGGGGGTGAGGGAAGAGGAGATGAGCCATGGTTGCAAGGCAGAGGTCCTAAACCAAGATCCAGGAGAGTTGTATCCTAATACCCAGCTGTGACAACTTAAATGATACCAGACTTTTCATCTTTCAAATGCCCTAGGCTCCCTTATCTTATCCTTCCTACAACTCTCAGATAATTTGTATGTTTAGGAGATTAATGGTAATGAAGCTACTGCAATACAAAAGGTAATACAAGATACATTCAGCACTTTTGACACCATAAATTTCAAAATTCCAGCAGTAAGCGGGTTAATTTCAAATCAACTGCCCACAAAATGCTAAGAAAGGTTAACTCAGCTTGCATACCTTCTAAGACACTTGGCAATGACCCTATTCAAAGTTAGGGATTCAAAGTTAGGAACTCACCTAAGCACCATCTACCTCTAATACCTAGGACTTCTGTGGATTCGTCTGTTATACCCGAAGTAATTTTTTTCTTCCAGCCATCCCATATAAAAGAAGGAGGCTTGCTTTTACATTTACATTTTACACATTGCCGGCTGAAAATCACAATATGGTGAAAGTTCCTTAAAACCCTGATACGGCACTTCCATAACAAAGGGAAAATTGCACACTCGGTATGCCACAGATGTCTTTACACGGGCAAAGATACTTGCTTGTGCAAAGGCAGACCCTCAACATAAATGGAGTGTATGCAAGGGATCCCTTGTCAGCCAGGCTGTATATACCATACAGTCAGGAATGTCTCTTTACACGATATTTTTTGAAGAGATGGTATTTTATTAAAAAAAAAGCATCGAGAAAAGTATCAGCTTTCCTTATCTGTTGTTTAACTACAAGTCCTTAAACACCGACGCCACTTAGCAGCAGTAGCAGACCTCCAACACAAACAAGTTACTGTGTATTGCCGAAGACACTCACACTCCGACTCTGTGAAAACCAAGTTAATTAGATAAATGGGAAGGGAAACAAAGCTATCTCGTATTTGCTGCAGAGGAAGAGCATGCACCGAATTATCGTACAACAGCTGAAGCACGATTTCTGCATCAGATACAAATCCAGTATCACTGTAGATCCAGGAAACAGGCAAGCTGAAAGATCCTTTAAATTTGGCATTCTCCACAGGGCAGCGCACAGGATAGGTGAAGCTGGGCTAAGGAGAGCCACAGGGACAGGAATTTACTTACAGTATTTCAGCAGCAGAGCTGGAGTCAGAACCTCTATTCCCCCATTCCCGGGACAGTACCACTTCAAAACTAGCATCATGGATTTTTTTTGCGCACATGTGCTACTCAGAAACACGTCCTGACATGTCTTCATGTTTTGGGTCTGTGCATCAGCCACTTTTGCTAGAGGACAAGTGCTAAAGATAGCTTCTACGTGCAAGAATGCACACCTCAAAAGTACAAGAGACAGCACGGGTTGTCCTCTTTGCTGTCCTCTCCACTGCTACCTTCACTGTCCAACAATCAACAGAGGACTCGGCGGCCACGTTAGGTATTGGCGAGCATACCTGCTAACTCAGGCTTGCCTTGTGCCTGCAATCAAACAGAAAATAATCTCCTCCTTGACATTAGAGCTAACTGGTGGCAGAAGCGCTCGGGGAGGTGCGACTAGAGACCTGCTTTGTTCCTGCATCTCCACAAGGTGTCCCTCCATTCTAGGTCACGCTCGCCTCGCCTCCCCTGCTGTGGGGCAGGGAAGCCCCAGCTGCCAGCTTTGGTCCCTTCTCACTCGGCGGTTGCTTTACTTTTCCCAGTGCTGCTGGAACCTGCGGCAGAGGCGAGCGCGGGGTTTTCCTGCAGGTGGGCAGCATCCCTGTAGCTGTGCCCGTCCGCACGGCACTCCTCATCGCTGAGCGACGAAGCTGGGAAATGGCACTTTTTCACCTCTCCAAGACACGACATCTATCAGAAAACTAGAAGCCTCCTGATGGTCCTCTTTTCTGAGGACGAAAACTTGCCTTCCCATCTCAGAACTTTCTCCCCTTGGAAGAAAACCTGCTAGGTCGAAAGACCTGCGTCGTACTTCTAGCAGAAACTTAGGGCCACTCTCCACAAGCTGCAACAGTAAGGTAACTTTTTATGTTAGAAAGTTCTAATAAGTATCAAGAAAAACTAATTCTCAATAATGTCCATACAGGGAATCATTTACTGTAAGTAAGAATTCAATGTACTTTGAAAGCATGTAAAATATTTCAAAACAGGTATTTTTATGCTCAAATAAGGGCACATATGCCAAGGGCCGATCAAAATTCATCTTATTTCAATTTCATAAATTGGCATTCATGTTTAAATTAATATTTCACTTAAAGGTGATTTAATAACCATGTGTAGAATGCCCCAAATAGTTATTCTAACAAGTGACAAATAATTCCTGTCTCTCTAAAAATCCCTCACTGTCTCAGTCTCAGATATATCAACTTTCTGTCCCACAGGCTACAAAGAGGCTTTCAGCCCCATAAATTAGCTTCAGGTTGCCTCATTCCGATGACTCCCTACTCACATCACCCTAATCTAGTTCTCACCCATTTCACAAGTCCCTGACATATCAGTAATACCCCAAAGAAAACCTCCATAAAATGAGAACATTTGTTGACAAATGAGTCAAAAAAATCCAAACTCCTGAAAAATAGCACATAATGAAAGACAGATCTAGGAGCCGGCATCCACGAGCAGCCTGTCATAAAATCCTCCCCTGCCAGCATGCTCCGATTCCTCCTAAGGTAGTTTTACCATTGACTTACACTTTAATTGACTGATTTCTGAAAGCATAAAGTTTTACTTACTCATATGCAAAAAATTCTCAAAATGTCTAGTCTTAAAAATAGTCTAGCTTTATCACTCCACTTTATTTGGCAAATTTAGGGTGATATTTTCCTGCCAGTCAGCCATTCAGGTGTATTCTTTGTTACCAAGGTCCACAGAGAAAAATCGCTAACGTGGAAGAGAATTCAGCACTGAATACGGCCACGCTAAACTACTTTTAAAAAAGGTACTCAACAGCCCATCACTTTTACTGATACACCCACCCTGGCATCAGGAGAGTGCTGACAAGCCCATTAGAGAAAACGTTGGTAGGATAACCTTTACTGAAGTTGCGTAAACGCAGCGAAGCCTTTTCAGATCCCAGAGAGCAGGAGATGGAAGGACATCTAAGCAGCAAGGAGCTCTAGCCTTACCTATGGATCTTACAGTGAGAGTGCAGGTAGGCCAGCCCCTGCAAGGCACCGTGGGTGATGGCAGCAATCTCCACTTCTTGAAGTGGTTTCTTGTGAACTACAGCGGGGGGAAAAATAAAATAAACATCAAGGAAAAAAAAAAAAGCAAGAAGGTAAGTGTGAGCTTTTCCTGAAAAAGTGTGTTGAAAGAGAAGGAACCCCACCAATTTTGCCAGCTATGAGGTGAACATCGTCCTCACTGTATTAGTCTCCTATGGCCTGATGGCCATTAGCAGCTCTGAGTCTGTGCACAGCCCATGCATGTATTTCACACCATAGGAAACCACATTTTCCTTCACATTCCTGTTAGGGCCAACAGTTAACTGTTAACACCAGGCGATACACCTGAGTGCAGCTTGCCAAACGTAATTTAAATACTCATTTGGTCCTTAGCAAGGAAAACTTGCCACTTTTTTTTCCCCAGAAGACAAAAAAAAAAAAAATCAGGAAAGTGATGAATACCAGCTACGAAGAGATGCCTCAAAGCACCTTCCGTATCTCCCTACATATGACCAGCATGTGCCTTTGGCCAACCATATCTTAGATACAAAAGATACGGCCCACAAGGAGTACTAGTTTTTGCAAACTTTGGCTTAGATTCCCTATTCCTCTGTAGGTGTTCTTCTAGTTTTGAGGTCACCAGTCTCTTGTTCTATAAAACCATCTGTGATTATTCCTACAAATTGCAAGACAAGGACAAAGGTGATCTTTGCAGGTTTTTATTACGGATATTCAGAAAATGGGCAGACTGCTTCAGTCATCAAGAAGGCAGAAATTATAGGAACATAGCTACACACGTTTATACCTTTGTTTTACAAGGTATAAATGTGTATGCCAACTATACGTAGCACTGGCCTCCTGGGAAAATCTCAGCTTACCCTTGGTATCACAAACACAAGCATTCTAGCTACAGAATGGAGTGGTATAGACAGACTGCCTCTACCATCTGCAAAATACCAGTTTGTGAGAAAACAGCCTCCCACTATACTCAGAAGGTGCACTAGCAAAAAGAAAGTCAAAGACTACATAAAACTTACCCTCTAGCAAATCGGAAGCTGATCCTAGACAGTACTCCATAACCAACTGCAAGAAAAAAAAAATACATGCTTTTAAATAACAGGGTAGACACTCCCCCACAAACAGTTACTACTTGAATGGCTGAGAAAGAGTAGAAGCAAATAAAACCTTAAGTTGCAAGAAATACAATAAGCAATGAACAAAATAAAATGCTCCAAACACTCAAGTAACGTCAAGACATCTTTCACCGTTGTAAAGAAGGTTTAGGCACCGCAAAGTTTGTGGGGAGATATTGTAGGGGATGTTCCACAATAATTGTTTAGTCTGCATGAACACAGAAGCCTGCCTCAGAGAAGCAGGGACTTGATCCAATACCCTAAATATCTATTCCCTTTAAACTACCTGGAAGCTTCTTCAGATGAAAGGGACTAGAGGCAGCATGGGATGAATACTGCTGCACGTAAAGACACTGCATGTACTGAATATTTGATTGCTGTACCACACATTTTCTGCTCGTGAAGACCTGAACGTCACATCACTTACCCACGCCGTATGCTCTTTCAGGTAACAGCCCTTATACTCTATGGTGTTTGGGTGCTTCAGCTGTTGTAGAAACTTGACTTCTTTGATGATATCCTGCCATTTCTAATAAAAAAAGCAAAAAAGTATAAATACATTTCTCTGCTTAATCCCCTAGATACTCTTATGCACCACACACTGTAGTACAGTCTGACAAGCAACCATAAAACTATTTTACAATGTGAAGATGGTAAGTCATAGTTGCAAAAGCACAACAGCACACAACTGAAGTTGCCTGGATCTCTACTGCATTAAGACCTCCTGAAGACATATTTAAATAGCCTGAGGACTGCAATTTTTTTTTTTCCTCATTTTATCTGCGATGTATTTTACTTAAAGCATCGCTACTACTTTGCTTCTTGAACCGTCCAGTGGTCTCAAACTTAGTAACAAACCCACCTGCCCCAAAACAGACACCATGACCTACAGTACATGCTACAGGTGATAGCAGCTAGCTGTTAGCTTCCTTCTGTAATGCGGCACAAGGCACCTGACATTTGGAAGACTCCAGCAGATGTGGGAAACCAACAGGTAAACAAGGAAAAATGGAGTTTGAAACATCCCTGTTCGCTCCTAACACATTCTTTACTGCGTATCAGCCCAGCAATCCACGTGAACAGAGTCAATCCACGTGAACAGAGTCAATCCACGTGAACAGAGTCAATCCACGTGAACAGAGTCAATCCACGTAGAAAGCATCAGGACACAAAGAAGTAAGAGGAGCAAATAACAAGCAAGAATTGAAGTGAGACTGATATTCTGAATAGAAGGGCTATGTAATTTTAGATTATAGATCCTGAAAAGTGTTTCAAGTCAGCTACACAGTTCAGTTGACACCTCAAGGAGTTGTGGTTATGGCTCCAGTAGCCGATGTACTCTTAATGCCCTTATTACTGAAATAACCACCCCTACAAGCATTCTGAATTCCCATTCACTTCCTTAAACTGAACTATTTGTCAAAATTTGCATAAACTCATTTTCCCTCCACAAACCTCCATGCTTCCTATGGAAGCAAGCAACAGCTACCGCATTAAAAAGCTGGTCTGCTAGTGTCAAATGAAATATGCAGCTGTTTTCACTGTTCAGATTTACATTATGTTTGCAACGGCTTCTGCACGCAGAATTAGCTTTATTCATCTTACCTCATTGGTTTGCTTTCCACTATAGGACATTTTCTTGACTGCCACCACCTCATTAGTGTGGGAATTTGTAGCCTGGAGTAGCAAGAAAGAAATAGATTGAAAACAGTTTCAGTTTTTTTTCCTCCCCATGGAGCAAGCCGTGCTTTTGGCAAATACAGACTTTTTTCTCCTATATCGCATCCTGGCAAGCTCCTACACTTCAGAGACATCTTCCTTGTCATACGATTTACCAGGCAACTATTATGACACTTTTTCCTGACTTTATCTATCTGTCCATATCCACCGTTCCTCCCTCAGCCCTTACTGCACTTGCTACCTCCCCTATTGATATGCAAACCAAGGCCCAACATTGCACCTACGTAAAACATGCAAAATAGAGTTTTGTTGGAATTGCAGTAAAAACAGTTTTAGATAAACCTTTGGAAAAATGTTTTCCAAAGAAACAAAGAGTTGTATCAAAATCTCTATAATCTCATCCAAAACACCCATACAACATGGGAATTTTCAAACAGCTATTTCAATTCCAGTTTCAAGACGATGTTTCCTTCTGGAAGTTATCTCAATTTTAAAAAGCAACCTTCCTTTCACTGCACCAGATCAGTTATACAATGGATATTACTCAGTCAAAATTCTACTTTTCTACAGACTGTATGACACAGGGATGGTGACCAGAGGCTGAAAACTCAGTTTTAGAAAGAGCTCTACTTGTCTGGATTGGCACTGACCTCATTTCTGCATGTTAAGGACAGAAAACTTGAAGGTTTTAGTCTTAAGAGTTGTTGAAATCCCAGTACCTCCAACCATTTGCCATTTTTGTGACAAAAAAACTAATGACAGTTAAAAGCTTAGCACGTCACATTAGAAGCTAAATGTGGCAAATCCTTCTTTCAACTTCTTGAGAGGATGAATGCTGTACTTTCAAGTAATGTATTAATGAAAGACATTTCATGATGCATACAGTGACTTCAAAGACAAATGGCATCAGGTGAACCAATAGAGCACAGGAATTACTAAAGGAGTTGACACATTTAGACTCTTCACAGCACACGCTCCTTCTCCAGCGAGTTAGAGAAAGCTGAAAACAAATAACTCTTGGACAGGCAAAACCCTTCCTAACCACTCATCATTCTGATTCAGCACATAACAGATCAAGAGTATTTCACTCAAACAGATGAGTAACTGCTGGTGTTTAAACAAATTTCCAGGTATTTCTGCCCGTTACATTAACTCCAAGTATCTTCACATGAAGATGGTATCTCTCATTTCAGCCATGATTTTTTGCCGAACGGTGCACTGCCACGTTCTCAGAGTCGTGGGTGAAGTTCTTGCTGTACCACGTGCTTGGGATCCTCCCGGCTGAAATAACCTAAAGGGCTCTATAAGCACACTTAACAAATATCCACCTGCTGAAGTGGTTTCGGCTGCACTCGTAGATCTTTAGCCAACAGCTTGGCTGAAGACAAGCACATTTTGCTTGCAGAAACGTCCTTTACACTGCCCTCATCTGCTTTATCACAGATCCGTATTAGAGATCCGGAAAAAACTTAGGTTATTTTTGATGAAAACTATTCTCCTGAAGTTAAGTGTGATATCAACTTAGCTGATTTCAAGTCCAGTTAGCATCAACTTTGAAACCTTGTGAGAAGTGACGTATTTTTTCTTAGCCTTGTGATATATGAAATACCATTTCTTTCAAGCAAGAAAAGAAGTTTCAGATTGTCTTGCCAAACCTTGGCAATAATATACTGGAAAACAAAACATCTTGCAAAAGTTGGACTTCAATTGGAGTTTGTAATCATAAATTATTAAAAGAATAATCATATTAATCCACTATAATAACAGTGACAAGACACAGATTTGCTGTTTGTAGTGGTGTCAATACCAATTTATATAAAAGTCAAGGAGATGCAGCAACAGCATAACAATCCATGCCCGGCCCCTTTTTATGTATCTGAAGACCCTTCCCCATTCTTTCAGAATATTTAGAAAGCCCTGTCCTTCAAAGGTTTTTTGACCTATTCTTTTTGATACCAAGCATGTCAGGATCCCTGGAATCTTGCCATGACAATCCAAGATCTTATCCTTGGCCCCTTCCCTACCCTAAGATCCGTAAGAATCAAGATGTAAGACAGGCTACAAAAGCTTTTAAAAAGGAGGAAAACCAAAACAAAAGATGCACAGCATCCCCTGCACGGTACAGAAAAGCTCTAGCAGGACCCACACAAAGCAGGGCACAGCTAGAGCCTCCCTTGGGCAAGTGGAGGGATCCTGGGCTACTGTGTACAAAAACTGCAAACAGGCGAGTTCCTGCTTGTGACTTCGGTACACAGGCAGGGCAGAGACTCCGAAGAACAGTTTACTGGATGCCAAGTCCTTCACGTAACGGAAAGGAAAGCTTATGTTTCAAACAGCGGCAGAGAAGTGTGGATGTATCACAGAAAAGTGGTGATGCATCTAGTTACTACAGTAGTATTACTACAGCAGTATTACTACAGGCATGACTGCAATCACCAGCAAGCCTGGAGGACGCAGCTGCTGCTCGGATACCGCAAGGAGCTGCAGCCTGGCTAAACTCTCCAACGTTTGTCAAGCACACACACCACTTAAATAAGGCATCCAGGGAAAGGAGAAAGAGAAGCGTTGGGGAATCGCAAGTCTTGTGCCTAACCACAGTGACATCTCAGCTGGAAGCCTGGTCGGTAGATTAGATCTCTAACACTCCTCACCCTCTTTCCCTGAAGTATGAGGAACTTCTGAACACCAGAGCTGAATAATAAAGCTGGCACCTTCACTACTTCATCGTTGCCCTAAAGCATACCACGCATCCTTTCCCTTTGGTTTTGAAATACACTGGCCAGGACCTCCCTATTCCCATCTAAAAAAACACCTGCTCTTCTTATGGAGTGGACCAACATGTATTCTAAGTTTTACAGCCTCATCCTCTTACACAGGGAGTACATTTAACAGGATACTTTCACCAACCTGCCACTCACCCCAACATCTAAAAGGGCATGTCGCAGCGTTGACAATCCCCATGGCAGGACCCCCCTGTATCATTACTACCATATTACACATTGAGGAATTATATTGTTATCCCTCAAAACATACATGCAGTGCTTATCTGACACAAAATATCAGGCTCCTCTCCTGTCCTAACGACAGTTCCACCAACACCTCCATCACTGTACTCAACTACAAACAGTGAATCGGAGCGCTTGCAAATATCTGTGCTAGCTAGTGCCAGATCCTGCAGTTACAGGTATAAAGGTACTTACCTAAATTCTATACTGTCTGATATTCAGAAGCCTCAGTTCTAGTGAACTTGATCTTCTGGAGTGGCAGGCCATGCTACCAAGCAGTTTTAATTTGTCTTTGCCTGATTTTTTTCACAGTGAATTCCGTTCTAGTTTCACTGATAGGGACTGGATTATAATTATTTCCAAATCCAGTATTTTGGATTTGGCTTTGTTTGATAGTGGTTATAATAAGCACTGTTCTTCTCATTTTCCAGGTTAAATTCTCTTGACTCTATCAATTAATGCAATACATCCTTCTCGCTTGAATTCCCATTCCTCTCAAGACTCTTCTCTTTGCCTTTGCCATGTAAGCATTTGCTATTGAAGATATTGTGTTATGAGATGAACATAGGGACAAGGAGGGTGGCAAAACAAAATGATATTTCAAAGATATCTTTTAACTCCTAAATTGTCAGAGCAGCAGAGAAATCATTCAAAAGCCTGAATGCGATTTGAGGAGACTTCCATGGTACCTTTACCCAAGCAGACACAATACCAATTCACTAACAAAGTAGCTTTCAACTCCAAATGCATTCTGAATCATTAATTTACTTGATCTATTAATTCACAATGACTTACAAGCATATGAGTACCAAGTAGAGTATCTTGAAATTCCAGTTTGGCAAATTAATTTCCAGCTGTTCAAATTCAACTTTCAGCATCAGACAGTACAAGGTACCATATACTTACCCCAAATGGTTGGGCACTCTAAGACTATAGTCGACTGCTACTACAAATACAGCTTAACAGCAGAGAGCTCAGGAAGGCTCTGCAAACACTTACTTTGAGATAGCTAATATACACAAAGCACTGCGGGCTCAAAGAACACTCACTTTTACAAGTGCTGAAAATCTCTAAAATGACACTTAAAATGGTTCAATTTTCCAAAAAGGAGGTAAAGAACTATACTTACAAAGTAAACTGCTCCAAAACTTCCATGTCCAATTTCATGTAAACCCACAAATATCTCTTCAGGATCATCTTTGTAGAACAGGTCAGCTATTTCTGGGTCCTTTGGCACCCCTTTGCGCATGTTGAATGGTATTACGAACTAGTTCGCGCTTTTAATTCCCAATCAATTTCTTCCTTCATCGACAAAGTAGTTTGTAGACAGCATTCAGCACCTGGGGAGAAAGTTCGTCTTTAATCTGTTTCCTTTGCTCGTATTTCTGTTCTCGCTTCTCTGACAGCAAAATAAGAGGAAACAATTTCAGGAGCAATAGACTTCACTATCGTTTCCTTCAGCTAATTCTTTTTAATTATTAGTCCAATTTAGATTATAGAGATTAAAATGCATTCAGAGTACAACAGTTTTTTATCTCACACAGGAAGCGAGCGCTGCAGTTACACTAAAGTCCACTTGAAGACAAGAGTCCTGTTGCTATGCAAAACATCCTGTGATAATGAGTTTGTTATTCTTCATGCTGGTCTCCTAATGTGTCAGGTTTTAGACTATCACCGTTGTTCCTCCTACTCTTCTCTGCTGTTTGTTTGCTTTGTTTCTCTACTCCCACTTGCCAGCTGGTGCTAGTAGAAAAGTTAGCTTCTATTCCACAGAAACACTTCACAATCATATGATTTTTTTACATTTATTTATTTGTTTAGTCAGTGTTGTAAGACAGCGAGTGCTACCGGATTGCGATGGCTCCCGGGTCACAGAATTGCTTTTCAAAAATCCTAGATTCCATCTTGTAAGGCAGATCTTTACCTCCTTAACATCTTTCTTTAGCATAAGCATATAATTAGACAGCACAGAACTGAGCTGCACTGAAATGAAGGTTTTAGATACTCACCCAAAAATTTTATTTCTGGGGGAAAAAAAAAGCAGCATCAGAAAATTTCACATTTCCTATCAAAACATCCTGAAAAATCTGCATTGGCTCATTAGACTGGTGTGCAAAGCAGTGGCAGATGCCTCTGCCCCACTGCTTTTGACTTCTGAAACCCAGCAGATTATCTGCAGGTGAATCAACTGGAGTAGTTTCCAAGAACAGTCTGAAGCAAGTCTCAAAACTGTTTCCAGATATGTAGTTCAGCACCTCCTTTATTGAGACCACGTCTTCTCTGTGCATAAAAGACTTCTGAAAACTTACATTAAAATGTTCAGCCTGCCTCATGACACAAACCAATTTAACATTTCAAGAGAGACCAGCTGAAATTTAGCAATCAGATAAAATTAAAACACACATAAAAGGCTTTAGAAGGTTTCAGACTGCCAGTGCCATCCAGATGGAAGGATGAAAGCAGAGCATAATTTTGGTCTGGGGCTGAGACAGTCTCCTTGGCTCAGGATGATAAGTAATGGAGCAACAAGCACAACAAACTGTGGTTCATTACCGGTGCACAAAGTACTCTGCTGGAGCGTACCTGGGTAACTGTGGCACAAAGCATGCTCTGTGGCTCAGATTCCTTTCAGCAGCATTGTCCTGTGCTCTCGTCCCCCCAGACCATGCGCTCTCTTATCCTGCAAAGGCAAACAAATACAAGTATTTAGGAAAAGTATTTTAAGTTTTATACTTTATTCTAATACAAAAAAACACTACATCTAGAAAAGACCACCGACTATCAAGGCACCATCTGAAAGCGCAGCTAGAAGGAGTACTGGCTGTGAATGCTAATGGTGTCTCTTTAGGTGAAGAGACGCACCTCCTGCGTTCTATAGCCCTTGGGCTTGCTATATATCATTATAAGAGAGGAAACCAGGAAGAGAGGTTAAATGCCAAGTTCTTTGACTTTTTATAAAGACTCTTAAGTTTGCTGGGACATAGGAGAGCATGGAAGTTTGCTCTCAGACTACGTTTTTTTAGATTGCCTATGAAAAGGGCAAAGCTTACAAAGCTGAGTCTGTTTTAGCTCAGTGCATTGTACCTGATGACATACAAGACTTCAAAGAAAGTCCTAGGCATTAATAAAAGACAAACATTGTTGGATTCCACCAGGGAGAGAATGAGCAATGAAAAGATGAAAAAGGAGGGCAACCAGTCAGACCCATCAGCTGAAATCAGGTCTGGATGGCTCACAGGTAAGGATGCAAGTCACTGCAGTCACTCATTCCTACCGGTGTAGCAACACACCCAAACAGCCACAGCCATCCTCCTCTCGTGGAGTCACACACACCGAGAGCTTGAAATTAGCTCGCCCTCGCGGCAAAGGTTATCATGTAGCCACGTCCACGGGAAAAATGCTTCACAAGTAAAGCATACTGCAATAGTTATATTGGCAAAAATCTGAATTAATATACATTTGAATTAATGACAAACAAGCTAACTCATCTTCTCATTTATTAGGAAAACACATATGAGCAGAAGTCTTCCTGCTGTCAGCTAACATTACCAAAAAAATTATATTTTCGTCTACTGTTCTCAACACAGGGCAATGCTATTGAGCTGTTAAACTGCAATGCTTAAAAAAAATCTCAAGTATAAACTGATGACAAAAGCCAGATGAATGAAATGATTATTCATTTCTCAGCTGATTGGCCTCACCCAAAGGTGCTATATTTACTACATGCCTGCAGACAGCAGCAAAGAATGCAGTATTTCAGGTCTGGCATTCTTCAGCCAAGAGAAAAATCCATTTGGCTTGAAAACAATAAAAACAAACTGATGAAGAAAACAATTTATTCATCTCTAGTCAAATGAACTTCTCTGCCATAAGCAAAGTCTGTGCAGCTCTAATGTTCACGGATAAATTAGTATTTAAAATGGAAAACTGAATGTCAATACTTCAAGTTAAGCTCTAAGTAATAATGTCATTCTCCAGTTGGGACAGACACATATAG